>NC_072897.1:50992043-51163577 GCF_027943255.1 Anastrepha obliqua | reverse complement strand
GGCTACTAATATAGTTTTTCACATGTTCATCTTTTGCGGCTATCCACGGATCAAGCCATTTTTTGACGTCTTCTTATGAATGGAACTACTGGTCAGCTGGACCATGTGCCATCGATCGGAACAGGTGATAATCGGACGGCGCAATATCTAGAGAATATGGCGGGTGGGTTAGGATTTTCCATTTCAGTGTTTCCAGTAGGTTTGAACAGATTTGGCAACGTGAGGCCGGGCGTTGTCATGCTGTAGAATCATTTTTTCATGCCTCTCCGCGTATGGCCACTTTTCGCGCAGTGCTCGGCTCAATCGCATCAATTGAAGTCGATACTGATCCGTAGTGATGGTTTTGATTGGTTTTAACAGTTCATAATAAGGCGACGACCGGACAGTCATGAATCCAGTTTTCATCACCCGACACGATGCGATGCAGAAAACCCTTCCTTTTTTGCCACTGAAGCAGTTATTCACAGGCGAAAAAACGACGTTCAACATCCCTTGGTTTTAACTCATAAGGAACCCAAGTACCCTGTTTCTGAAGTATTCTCAGAGTATGCAATAGCTTGGAAATGGATTGGCGGGTAAATCCTAATACTGAAGCAAGCTCTTCTTGCGTTTGACACGGATCCCCCCCAACAGTGCCTCCAATTCAGCGTCTTCGAAGGTTTTTGGCCTTCCTTCACGCGGACGGTCGTCAACATTAAAATCACCGTCACTACAATTGCTTACCAAAATAATTAATTCCCAGGCATAAAGAAAATGCTAGGAATGACATTTTTGCTTAAGGGGTTACGCCACTCTAGCTACTGTAAAAAAGCAGTTTTTTAAGGATTTTTTTTACATTGAAAGAAAGGTGCCAGGAAAAAACTTTTTAAGTATATTATTAAGCATGTATTTAAGTGTAATTACAAATATTTTTATTGAAAAATATTACAAAATGACGCCTTTGGAGTGAATCTCTGAACGCGCCCTACGAAAAAGGCACTTCACGGCAAGCAGTACAACTGACGTAAATGTCCACCTAAACCAAATTAAAAACATTCTTCTCAATCGACGTGAGTATAGCTGTAGAAATACGTACGGGATTTTAGAAATATTGAAATTTGTGTATTTTGCAGATGTTTGAAGTCAAAAGTAGAATTTTTCGTCTAAAATGGAACCGTTAATTGTTTATAAAAATTTTTCTAATAAATTAATAAAAAAATCCGTACGTATTTCAGTGCGGAATAATGTTCTAAAGATCCTTGTACAATTACAAGTGAAAATATTAAAAATTGTTTGTGTTATGCTGCTTGCCGTTTTGAAAAATCACGTTTTGAGATAAACACGCTTTAAATTTGAATAGTCGGTTCAGAGACGTCAGAGGCGCTCGCGCAAAAGTGCGAAATATTAGAGATAAACATTTTTTTCACGCATAGGACTTTTTGTTTTATATTCTAAAGAGTTTAAAGCATCTTTTAAGCAAAAAAAAAAAATTTCGATATTTTGAAAATCCTAGAGTGGCCTAACCCCTTAATAAAAGGCTTTGAATTAATCATGTAGTCTTCGTTGATCAATCATGTAGTAATAAATAAATAAACTAATAAATATTTTTTGTAACAAATATTTTTTGTAACGCTTTTAACCCTAATTTGAATTATTCTATTTGTACCTTAATTTTTGTTATAATTCTGTTCTGAGGTAGTTGACTATGACTGATCGTTCGATTTGCTATTACTTCATTATAGGTCTCTTTGTCATTAAAATTTATTTTCTACTTTTTAGCTCGATTTGCACTAAAAGTGTGTTTTTTTAGTTTTTTTAAACTATTTTTTATTTAGCTGCATGAGTGCTATTGATATCAGTAACCATGGTTTGGCACGTGGGAATCACAAACTGTTTTGGTATTTCTGTTTAGTTAGTTCTGTTTACATTTGGCAAGTCATCACGAATCGTTGAAGAACAACGCTTCCAAATTGTGGATAAAAATAAATAAATCTGTTAGCGAAGTTAATAGAGAAAAGTGTTAAAGAAGACGCCAACATATCGATTCGTCGTCGTTCTCCACTTGTTCGCCTTTGTCCTTCGACTACGTCGAAAATTTTACCTACGGATTTTGGCTTGATTATAAAATATAGCTAGTGCAAGAATTAAACAAATGACTATCGTTTGCATAGCTTTTTTGGTGATTGGGCTCGTTTAGATTCATTATTCCGATTTATTGGAAAGAGTAGTCAAAAATTGGACTGGTTGAATGGACTATGTAACTCGTAGCCGCGGCTGATTTATGCCAGATATCATATTCAAAGAATAAATGCCTCGAAATTAACTACCACATAATAATTAAAAAAAATTTATGTATTACCATTTTAACTTATCAAGCTCTTAAAAACACCCGATACAAACGTAATCCACAAAGTTGATTAGTTCATACCAAATTTGAATAAAAAAATAGTTGGATAAGTTAATAAAATAAGTTAATTTCTGTGGCTTATTATTTTTCATAGTGGAAGGAAGGGAATTTTTAATCTTAGGCATACATTTCTAGTACATTACGAAAAAAATTCAAGTAATTTCACCTGGTGCTTTCCATTTCAATTCAACCGGGCTATTCGGGTCAGGTTCTTCGATTTCGATGTAACTCAAATATGTTGCTCTCTGGTCAAAATAATGAGACACGTATTTTTTTGTTCGCCCGAAAAATTTTTTTTTCAAGATTTATCGGCAATTTTGTTTTTTGGCTCAAAATCGATTTTTTTTTAATTATACAATACAAGAAAATTTTTTTTTAAATGCTCATAACTTAGTCAAAAATGAACCGATTTTAATAATTTTGGGTTCAAAATGATCGCCATTACTTACACGAGCGATTTCATGTAGAAACAATTGCAAAAACGTAGTTGAAAATTTTTTATTTTGCAAAAACAAAAAGTCGAAATTTTTTCGAAATTCAATATTTCAAAAAGTGAATTTTTTTTTTTACCCTTTTCCAAATCAAGAGAACATCTCAAACTTCAATTGAGCTGAATGCCCAGTAGCTAAAATGAGTTGTTTTTGAGTAATGAATTTTTGAGTAAAAACCCAGTTTCGCACTTTTTGTTTTTTTGCAAAATAAAAATTCTTCAACTACTTTTTTGCAATTGTTTCTACATGAAGTCGCTCGTGCAAGTAATGACGAAATTTTCTTATGTAAAAAAAATTTTCTTATATAATTAAAAAAAATCGATCGAAAAAAATTTTTCCGGGCGAACAAAAAAATACGTGTCTCATTATTTTGACCAGAGAGCAACATATTTGAGTTACATCGAAATCGAAGAACATGACCCAAATAGCCCGGTTGAATTGAAATGGAAAGCATCACCTTTAATAGTCAAAACGAGTAAAATCTTTAATATGGCTGTACTTTACACCTTTTAGAAAAACTAAGAGGCACACTCTTCCAATAAGGCAGTGCGCAATTTTCGAACTATTCTTATTACTTCACTTGGGTGTAATTAAATAGGTGTAATTCGACTGCGAGATTAAAAGCTTTCAGCGAGAGTATAAAAAATATAAATTTATTAATGTATTTATGAAATATTATATATTTGATGATAAATACTTTTCATGACGGATGCTTTGACTAAATCCTTTTTATATATGTATGTATATCTGTTATTGACTTTTTTTATGAAATAAGTGTTATTGTTTTATGACATACGCACAAAAGTGTCGATTATTATTATTAACATCAGAACTAATTATAAATATTTAATCCAATAAAGATAAGCGCTGGCTACTAGGGCCTTAGGCTCATGTTACTACAAATTTAAAGATACATATGTAAAGTGTTATTGCAAACTATCTTACATCTACATAGACCCGATTTACACGAGGAGACATCTGGAAGGGAGACACTGGAAATTCTCTTTTCATGTCTCATTCGCGGCCACACGGGCAAAATTGTTTTCGGCAACATCTTGAGATTTAATGCTTTAGCATCGTCTGGTTCGGATGTATTTTCGCACGCGCTTACATGTAAAGCGGAAAACGTTCGTCAACAATTTCTTAAATATATGAATCAAAAATGCAAATAATAAATAATTTGTTGTTTTTTTATTTAAATATATTTATAAATGCGGGGAAAATTAGAATTCAACGTAAACATGCCCCATAATATATATTAAATTATACCTACTTTACTAGCAAAAATAATCGTGCATTTCCCAAGCAGTGTTCGGATGTTTGTTATCTTCCGTTTGCTTGAAAACCAACACATAGCTCAGAACCTTCTCCCACAAGAGAAGAAAACAAATGAAGCAACTGTCAAAAATTGCTTTAAGATTGGAAATACGAATAAGAAGAGCAAAGCGTGTCGCCAGTACAGGAGACAAATTCCCTTCTCTCTTCCGCGGCCGTCCTTCACCACCGAACAAAATGTTTCCCTTCCAGATGTCTCCTCGTGTAAATGGGCACATAGTTTCTTTTTGTATGTTGCTGAATGTATTAATATGTCTAAGATATTACACAGTTTTAAGAATTTGTTATAGTACGAGATCCGATTGCGTGATTTATACGTTCATATATTTGATTAATAAAATATAATTTTTGTGTTATTGTTAAAAAATATATTTCATTAGAAAGAAATATACCTGAGTTACCGAAAAAGTTCAAGGTGCCATCCTTCACTTGGCCGGAACCTAATGTCAGCCAGGTGTAAGCAGGTATAATTTCGTTAAATATATACGTTCATAATGTATTATCATGTTATACATATCAAATTGAAGGTTAATTTTTTCTCTACATGATGAGATATAGGTGTCAACGCAAAAATGCCCGCAAATAGTGGTTGCCAACGATTAAATGATCTTGTAAGTAATTAAACAAATCAGCTGGCAGTATGTTGGGGGAAAACTCGTCAGCTCATGCATTTACTTAGGCTATAAATGTTTCCGACTAGCTCCTACGTTACACCTAAGGGCATCAGCTGACACAGCTGAGCTGGGCGGCTAACACTGCTCAACCCACCCTCGGAGCCGCAGCTGACGTATACAACGCTTCATAATGCAACTATCTGAAGCATTTTACGAGTTATCGACTGAGATGAACTTGGTCGTGAAAATCTGTCGCTGGCTTACAGACTGTAATGTTAGCAATGTTCGGTGCCTTCAGTAGGTTGGTCGGTTTCATGTTACCAAATGTGATTTCCCTGTGTAGATGTAAAACAGGGCATTCGTCCAGTGTATGAATGACGGACAGGTTGGTTGCATTACAATGTGCGCAGCTTGGTTTGTCGGAATTTTTCAGGAGGTGGGAGTGTGTTCTTAAGGTGTGGCCTATTCTAAGGCGCACGAACTTTTTAAGGTCTTGACTAGAGCAAACTGGTGGGTAATTTGGCTTCATAGCGGTGGGATTCTGATCTCTGTAGTTATGGTGGTAGTTTGTCCACTCTTTAGCAATCGACGAGTTAACAGATTTTTCACTAAGCTGCGTTTGTCTCTTTTAGTGAAGTGCGGATATAGTATTTTTGGTTCCCTTCCTGCTTCTTTAGCGCGTGCATCTGCAAATTCGTTGCCTTTTATACTAGCATGACCTGGCATCCACATGATTTTGATTGTATTCCTATATGGGTGTAAAGATTCCTTTATACAATTGATCAAATCCGTATTATTGTTTGTGTTCAGTAATACGCCAATTATCGACTTACTATCGCTCGATTTTATGTACTTCTCTCCTGTTTGTGAGGCAAAAAGTACTGCTTCATGTAGCGCAGCCGTTTCGGCGACAGTTATTGTGACACCTTGATCATTTGCCACTGCAAACGTTGTGTGGGATTTTGATCCATCAGTGTAGATGATTCCCCACCCTGGTTTGTACGGCTCAATAGCATCGTTAAACAGCTGAACGTATTGTTTAGTGTTGGTTTTTGATTTTTGATGTTTGTAAAGACTATCTACGATTGCGGATTTTAACGTCAGCCACTGCGGATAAGAGCTCTCTTTTATTAGTCGTGGTGTTGATGCTATGTCGAGTTGGTTAATAAATGCCATGCATTTCATGATTGCTGATGGCTTGTTTGTTGCATGTTGTGGTAAGTTTAGTAAGTAAGCTTATTCTAAGATGTTTGCAATGGGCATTATAAGTTAGATTTTTATCAAAAATTATACCCAATATTCTTAATGAGTTAGTATGTGGGATTTGTATATTATCAATGAAGAGGTTAGGGAACGTACACTTTCTTTTCCAGCAAATGTGGAAGGTTGCACTTTTGCTTGAGAAAATTTGGGTCCGTGTTTCTTAGACCAATCGGTAATATCAGTTAGGATACCAGAAGATACACCTTTAACACGTTGACGTAAATGACGTCTATAGCTATGCAACGGGTGTGCTTGTTTATGCAAATGTCATCTATAGCCGTCCTATATACTTATTGATAAAAAACAATAATGAAAATGTATTTCATTGCTAAATTAATTTCCTCTTAAGTCCTTAAGCCTTATTGATACCGTTATATTATTTCAAAAAATAAATTCAATTGCGATAAGAGCTCTAGTTGAATTAAAAACGTGCATAGTCGCCAATATTTCATGCATTCTATTTTCGTTTCTCTCTCCTATTGTTGGAATTCTTACTGTTATAATTGTAAGTTTTTGTTTTCAAATTAGCTATACTTAGTTTTCACTTTCTAAACATTTTGTGGATACTTCACAAATTGTTGTGAGATTTGCGCACCTATAATTTGCTTGGCTGCGGGCTTTCCTCTTCAGATAGTGATAAAACTTAAAAAAGTGAAGACGTTTTTGTTCCTCGCCGACGACAAAGAATTCCTATAGTTTATACTTTTGATAGTGAAACGAGTAACAATTATGAACATAATGGCGCGAACTGAGGGGCGCGAGAACACAACCCCAATTAGAAAATTTGAATTTAATGAAAGTGAATGTGGAATAAAGCTAAAAATTAATTCACGTTCAAGTCCACGCGCTATTTTTAATGAAATCTTTGATAAGAAGATAATACAAAAATGTGTTGCTGCATCAAACAAATACGGTAAGAGTCTAATGGAAACTATGGGACTCACTACAAGAAAAACAGAAAAAGTTCGAATCAAAAAAACTATAATAATATAAAGAAATCAAGGAAGTTTTTTGGATTGTGTTTATTGCAACATAATGCACCATCAATTTGTAATTTGTTTAGCAATAACCCTTTATACTTTTCTCCAGTATTTGCGAAAACAATGTCAGGACGTCGTTTTCAACAGTTACTACGCTGTATGAACGTACATTATGAAAATAAAAAAGTAGATTGTTCCGAAAAATTGCATAAAATTCTTCCATTACTTAATCCCATTTAAAGAAAATTTTAAAAAGCATATTATCCTGAGAAAAATATTTCTCTTGATGACTCCATGAAATCAAAAGAATCTAAATATGGAATAAAATTCTACGAGCTAACTACTAGTGACGGTTATGTTTTAAATATTGATCTTAACCAAGGAAGAGAAGACGCCCCTAATACTACATGATTGAAAACTAATAGTCTTGTTTTACGTTAAATGGAGCGTATTTGAATAAAGAATAATGTTGAATTATACAATGACTTACTGTATTTGAAAACTCACACAACTGCACCACTTCGACCTAATCGAAAAGGAAATCCAAAAGCAGATATCTCTAAAAAGTTAGGAATAGGCGAGCATATTCAGGGTATAAAGGGTGAAATCTATGTTTCAAAGTGGAAAAATAAGCGCGAAGTAATATCTATAACTACAAGGTATCACCCGGAAATGATAAGAGTTACAAATAGGTACGGCCATATTAAAATGAAACCAAATTTTATAGCTGACTACAATTCGCATATGTCTGGTGAAGATAGATGCGACCAAATGATCTCGTACTACTCTTGTCCAAGGAAGAGCATACGATGGCATAAAAAAGTAATTTTTCATATTTCGGACCTATGTGCTTGGAACTTATATTATTTATACAAAAAATTCCACAAAAATGTAAAGTTTTTCGAGCTTAGAGAATCTCTTATAAAATCATTAATTAGATTATATATTTATATATTATATAATTGGCGCGTACACCCTTTTTGGATGTTTGGCCGAGCTCCTCCTCCTCTTGATGTTGTTCCACAAATGGAGGGACCTACAGTTTCAAGCCGACTCCGAACGGCAGATATTTTTATGGCGAGTTTTTTCATGGCAGTAATACACTCGGAGGTTTGCCATTGCCTGCCGAGGGGCGACCGCTATTAGAAAAAACATTTCTTCTCTCTGTGAATTCCGAATGGTAGTCACGCACCAATCCATTCGGCTACGGCGGCCGCCAGCATTAATTACACGTTGCTACAAAATAAAAAAAATTGAAAGAACTCTTCAAGTTATATAGTGCACGTTTTGGCTCAAGACCAGTACAACACAAAACTGTGTTTAGAAAATTCAAAACACCCTCAAATTTTTTATTTAATGTTGAAACCGATTTATGCTGTTTTTGATAAAGTACAAATACATAACTAACTAACAATATGGTCTTGGGAAGGGGAGTGTATGTGCGTTATGAATGTATGTATATAACTCTAAGAGTGAACGATTGATGTTTAAAAGAAATTTTCAATAACAAGCTCTGATTTGTGCAATTTTTCCACGTTTTTTTTCAATGTGATGCAATTTTTTTTCCACTATTCTCCAACGGGCACACCAAAAATATGTATATATATATTTTTAAACTCCAATAAAATATGCTCGAAATAAGCTATTTTTCATCTTCATGCATTGAAAACTGTAAAAGTAACGTTTTTGTGTTTTTAAGTTTTTTCCAAATTTTTAAAAATCCAGCGAGACTGCGAGAGAATACCGCATGACCGATAGTACATTTAACATACCAAATTTCATTATAACCCAAGCGGAGCTTGCATGTCACAGCAGAAACGTTTGCAATTTGCTGGTAAGCATGTAGGTATGTACAATTTAATGAGTGTGAAAAATCATCACTCTTCAATGATCAAGACCTATTAAAACTTAGCCTAAGTGCATCTAACCTAACCTAACATAACCTTATTTGAATTAAGCTAGTATACACATAGAATATGATAGGTAAAGTAAGATTAGTTTGGTTTGGGTAAAATCAGGTTAACTTAGGTCAGGCCAGGAAAAGTTCTAGTCTAGATTCGATTGAGTTGGGCTAAGACTAGGTAGGTAACATAAGGTAAGGTGTAGTCTGATCAAGACAAAAAATTGCATAAGTATTTAATTTATTTATTTATTTTAAAAATTGACTTAAAGAGTGAATCTTATAAGCTAATTGTAACATAAAGCGATAGCGTCGAGGCCTTACGCTTAAACTGTGTATATGGAGTTATTTTGTATTGTGCCTTAAATTCTATGGTATAGGTTGGTTATTTTAAGGAATTTGGTTATTAAAGATATTGAATCGGAGGTTGGGGACGATAGATGCGTCATTGGGTTTGAGTTGCTGAAGATTTGTCTTCTGCGGGCGGTGTATAGTGGGCAATGAAGGAGAATATGGGGTATGGTACATATTACGTCCGGGTTGCACGTACATAGTTGGGTTGGTGTTAGTCATGAAGAGTCCATGAGTAGTCTTTGTATGCCCTAGCCGAAGACGCCCGAACTTTATGACGGCTAGTCGGGTCACCCTACTTTTATTATTTTTTATAAAGTCCGTTATGTGGTTTTTTTATGGTTTACCTGTTGGTACCAGTCATTGGTTGAGGTCCATGTATTGAGCTGGTTGTAATCAAAATGTTTTTTATATGTTTTTTAATGTCGGTTAAGTGGAAGTTATCTGTCATTAGTGTTGGTGTTTGATGTGCTTGTTTGGCGGTGTAGTCATTTCCGGTTATGTCGGGACACGCCATCCAAATTAGTTTGATTTTAGGGTATTTCGCTATCATAATGTTTCTAATGGTGGTTGGGTAGTGATCGTAGTTGTATATGTTTGCTATTGAGTTGATGGCCGAGAGGGAATCAGGACATATTGCAAAGTTTTTGGTTTTGCTCTTTATTGTGTTTATATATAGCTTCACAAATGGCTATAATTTCTGCAGAGTATGTTGAGCTATAGCTTGCTAGGTTTGACATTTTTATAACTTCGTTTTGTGAGGTTATGCTGTATGTAGTATTGTTGTCGATCTTAGATCCGTCTGTGTAGATGAAGGTATAGTTGTGGTATTTCTCAATTTCGTAAAAATTTGTTTAATACTGGATTGGGTTCGTGTTGTTTTTGTTTAAGTTACTAATTGCTTTAGGGTTTAGTATCCAGGAAGGCGAGTTGTGGATGATATGTTTTGGATGTTTTGTAGGTAGATTGAGTTTTGCACTGAGGTTTAATATTTTACCTATGGCTGGCTCTTGTTTGGGTATGTATTTTCTTTTCTTGTAGTTTTGGGCGATGTTATGGAAAGGGTTGTGTTTTGATACAAAAATTGTTTTAAATAACCTTGCCGTTGTCAAGTCTCTCTGATTTTCTACCGCGCAGTGCCCCCAGGGCAGTTCTTATAGCTGAATTAAGTATTGTTTTGATTTTTTTCAACTGTGAGTTTGAGGCGAACCCGTACAAAAAAATGCCATAATTTATTTATTTTTTATTTATTTATTTATTTATTGTCTTTGAATGGATACATTCTTACAGACTATATTAAGCTAATGTACAATAGTTTAATAGTTACTAAGAAAAGAACGATTTAAGATGATTGACTAAGATGCCATACGGCCATGTATGGTAAAATCAGCACCAGAAGAATTGAAAAACATATTTAAATCTGCACATGCCCTAGGAATCGGAGCATTCACCCCATAGTTGGTTCTCGAGAAGCCAATTTTAAAGGTTTCATGCTGTCGGAGCCTCATATTGGGTATATTAAATTGAATTTTACTTAAAAGGGAAGGACAATCAATAGATCCAGAAATGATACGAA
Source organism: Anastrepha obliqua (assembly GCF_027943255.1). Classification (NCBI taxonomy): domain Eukaryota; kingdom Metazoa; phylum Arthropoda; class Insecta; order Diptera; family Tephritidae; genus Anastrepha; species Anastrepha obliqua. The sequence goes on along the minus strand of NC_072897.1, from coordinate 51,152,681 downwards.
TAATAAATGAGCACGATAGAATAGATCGTCTGCTATCAAGTGGTTTTAAGTCAATTAATAAACATCGAGAGCGTTACGATGGTACAGGTTCAGAAAAGTTTAAAGATCGGAGCGCAAAACGAAGAAAGACTTTCTGAACTCTCTCAATCCGATTGGACAGACCTATTTGGTACGGTCTCCAAATAATAGCGGCATACTCTAATCTTGATCTAACAAAGGCACAATACAATGTTTTGAGAGTGTGTGGGTTGGTAAATGCAGAACAATTTCGGCGAACGAATGCATCGCATATGATCGTCTTATGACGTGGTTAACATGGCTGGTGAAATTCAGCTTAGAGTCGAAAATAACGCCTAAGTCTTTAATTTCCTCAACGGATTGCAAAGGTAAGCCAGCAATATTATACGAAGTATGCAAAGTATTGTTCGATTTAGCATATTTTACGTGAAAGCATTTGCTAATATTTAGTGACAAATGGTTTAAATAGCACCAGTCCCGGACATTGTGCAAGTCGGTTTGCAACTTTTCAGAGTCCCTAACTTTGTTAATCACCGCAAATATTTTAAGATCATCAGCATACAACAAGTGTTCTGCAAACGAAAAGCAAGAACCAATATCGTTAATAAAGAGTATAAAGAGGAGGGGTCCTAGAATACTTCCCTGTGGGACACCAGAGGATGCAATAAATGCACGGGATGTCGTATTATCAACGGCTACAACGCAGTGCCTGTTGGACAAATATGATTTGATCCACGACAAAAACGTGGAGTGTATACCCAATGATGCAAGCTTCGACAAGAGTATTCGGTGCGATACTTTGTCAAACGCTTTAGAGAAGTCTGTATAAATTGCATCAACTTGAGATCTGTTCTGGAAGGCTGAAATGCAGTAATCATTGAAAATAGACAAGTTAGTGACAGTGGAGCGACTTGCAACGAAACCATGCTGGTTGGTAGATATTAGGCCTTTGACAGCAAAATATAACTTTTCATTCACTGTTATCTCAAAAAGTTTGTAGTTGCTAACATCGTTTTTATTTCCACTCTTAAATATAGGCGTAACGGAAGTAAATTTCCAGTTAGAGGGTAAACTAGAATCGGAGTCTAAGTCGGGTTCAAAATTAGAGCAGAAAAAGTCAGCAAATAAATTGGCAGATTCTATGGCAGAATTTGCATATTTACCATTATAAAAAACATTGTTTGGCACCATTGAGCAAGACTTTTTTGATTTGATGAATTGCCAAAAGGCCTTCGAATCCGAAATAATATAATAATATTGTTTTCGAAATTCAAGATGTAATTTCTATATAAGAACTTGTTCAAACAGTTAAACTCTTTTAAATGGCATTGAAATTTTGAGAAGTGCATTGGGTCTCCAGACCTTTTATACAGTTTAGAAAATTTGTTCTTTAGATGCCTAAGCCGTTTGGTATGCCAAGGTGTATTATATTCTTTCTTATGATAAACAGGCATGTGCTTCAAACACAGCTCAGAAACCCTAGTCTTAAAAAAATTAAAACAAGAGGTAACATCATTGTCGTGGAAGGCATTATCCCAGTCAATACTTAATAAAATTTCGTTAAAAATTGAGAAGTCGCATAAGTTGTAGTTAAATTTGATGTTAGGCTCATCGGATACCTCAGAAAACTCATAAAATTCCAACTCAAGAGAGAGAGGAACATGATGTTTATCGGTTAAAGATGTTGTTTGAAATGAACATTAGATCTAAGATTCTATTAAGGCTATTATAAAAACCATTAATTTGTGATAAATCAATGCTTAAAAAGCTATCAATGACATGAATTTCGGCTGAAGAATTTACATTAGAAGCCATAAAAGCAGCCGAGTTTCTAAGTGGGGACCAACTCAGACGACATAAATTAAAATCACCAAGGACACAAAGATGACTGTCACCAGCTATGCTTGATGCTAATGACACAACATTGTCAGCATGTGCAAAGTATAAATAATCCGAACTATTCGACGGAATGGAGGATGCGCACACATAAACTGATCCAGATGAGCCATAAACACGTACACAAAGCTGATCAATGAGTGTGTCAGAATTGGTAAGTGTAACCAATGATGCCCGAAATTTTCTCCGAACAGCAATGAGAACACCACCTCCTCTGGAACATCCAGATTTGACAGGGTCACGGTCTTTACATCGTACAAATTGAGGTCAAAAATTTCACAATCGAAGAAATTTTCATTCAGCCAAGATTCAACGAATACAAAAATATCAAAGTCTAAGAAAGAACTTTTCATATATACCGTGGAACATTTAGTCCGAAGTCCAGATATATTTTGAAAATACAATTTTAATAACTTATTACTAGCGATGGAGTTAGCTGCAGAAGTTACGGAATTAGAGGTGGAGTGACGTCTTTTTGAAAAAAGTGAATGGCCGAATTTTAACGTTCGTAGGCCATATATCCGCATTTAAAAGCTTATCATAGGAAAATTCAGATACGCCTAGCTTAAAGTTGATTTTCTTCAAATCTTTTACGAGGGTATCCTTTTTGATAAGCATATAGCAGGAAAGAAATTTGCGGTCAATTTCTGCATGTTTCGCAACATAGTCCACAATATCGGTAGCTGTCACAGTGTTTGAGAAGGACGATATGTGCAGCCACTTCATGTTAGGAACTTCACTTAATTCACTATTTTGGTTTGAACCGATAACTAAAGGTTATTTAACCTTTTTCCTATTAGCCCTAGTTACGGTTTTCCATTCACGTGTACGATTTGATGAAGGTGCAGGAGAAGTCGGCAATGCCGACGCTTTTTTGCAAGTTGATGTTGATGGGAGAGCGGACGTAGAAGCAGCAGTAGCAGCAATTGGCGTCAGCTCCACTTTAGCTATATTAGTAACAGCAGCGCTATAAGAGAGCGGCGCATCGCCAGCAGCAGCATGCAGAGAACGTTAAATATAGAGAATTCTCACGAGCTACGAATAGTGTGAATTGTCAAAAATGAAGTGAAACGGCGAACACTGTTTCACCTCGCTCAACTCGAAGGCGGGGAAGTTTTTAACAGAGCTGATTACAGTGAATTATGTAGAAGTACATTGGCTCCGCTCACTCTTTGGTTTCTGTATGAAATCAAGCTGACGAATGACGGCGGCATTTTGCAAAGAATTTGCTTGTGCATTTCTATGTTCCCTTGAGAAACGTAATTTTATTCACTTTATATTTTCAAACAAATACAATTATGAAATTATGCGCCAACATTCATCACTTTTTGTTTGTTGATTTAATCTAAAAATAAGAATTTAAACAAAAATTTTAGTAAATTGAAAACTTCATAAAAATTTGATGAAAATTTTTAATAATTTTTCGAGTCTAAATTAATTTTAGACAAGAATTCATAGAGCATACAAGTGTATGGTATATTGATGTATATGTATGTATATCAATATATGTTAGTTATGTTTGTGGAAAAGATCAATTGCATCTTCAATTCTTATAGAGTTTGGTACATACGTGCACACGCACTGGAGTAATAATGGCCTATCTCTTGACGCACCACCTTATCATATTTACATTTGAATATGCATTCATTTGTTCCTTTGCAAACGAAATTTTTTTCAATTTAGATTTATTACATGGAATAATATATGTATGCATTTTATAGATAGTATAAAAGTTTGAAATTTAAAATAAATAAAAGAAAACTTCAAAGAAACATATTTGCATACATATGTGGGACAACTAAGTTCTATTGCATCTTTAATAAATATAGTGTTGCACGCATACATATGTATGCACTGAAGCAAGATGACCTACCTCACGAGCATCGCCTTATCATATTTCATGCAATAATTAGGGAGTAAATATTCGAATGATCGAATTCTTGCAAATGCTAAAACAATTTCTTCTGCATATGCATCGACGTATTTGCATGTGCGTATATGCACACTTGATGCCCTAACTATGTACGTTCAATTGATCAAATCAAAAAATTCTTTATAGAAAACGCTTCATTACCAGGCACACAGGAAGATGGCATATGCAAATATAAATATGTGAATTGAATTCAAGCAAAACAATGCTTAGGTATTAATATACACATATGCATGTGCATACAACCACACACGCAGGGCACTCACTTTATTCCTTTAATTCCGAATGTCGTTCAAAGATAACATTCTATGCCTAGCGAGTACAAGAACAAAAAAGTTTTGATATTCAAAATAAATAAAAGAATAATTTTAACAAACCCAAGATATCCTCCATATTTACATATTTTATAGGATAAAAAAGCATATTCGTATGTTACCGTAAGTATATCAGTAACAAAATCTGTTTAAACTGTTTCTTATTACATACATATGTATGTACATATATACATACACATGTAAGAAACAATTAAGCAAAAGGTCAATGTACTGAAGCAACCATGACCTACCTCACGTATTGGCATATTGCGCAAGTGTGCCCTATTATATGTATGTCCGTACATACATATACATACATACATTCTCGACTCCCAGCAAAACTATGCTTATTAGTATACACATATGTATGTACATACAACAGCACACACAAAGCACTGGCTTTATGCCTCTGCACGCGTATGTTTCCGAAGCTAAAATTATAAGCCTAGCGACTGCAAGAACAAAATACATTCATAGGCGCAGTCGCAGCGGTCATGATTTTTTTAGTCGCAACGGCGCTGAAAAATCCAAAATATTCTATAACACTAAGTTCGAGCTCATCTGCTCATATACCCATATGACAATTTTCTCGTCAATTTGAAAATAGTCAATATTGTAATATTTCGCGTTGAATTATTTGCCAATACTTGGTAAATCTTCAATTTTTGTCAAGTCGAGTGGCCGCGGCTCCGTACATATGTATACATCAATATATGTATGTAAATATGTGTTCTAAATTCTCGACAGCAATAGCAAATCGAAATATTTTTTCTGTCGCAAGTGCTCGCAGCCTCATATGTATGTATGGCTATGGCAGTTTGTATGCATGTATTTATGTACTGTATATGCGTGTTTGCTTTTGCACGTCCATAGGAACAATTTTTCATATGCAGATATTTATTTTATTGAGCTGAACGAATATGTGTATTGATATTCTAATGAAATCCTGTCGAATTATATTATTGGTATATGTTTCTTTAAGATCCTCTTACCAAATAAATATTATTATCCTTAAGAAAATGAAATACTAATTTTTTTAATTTTAATTTTTTATTTTTATTCACAGAAATTTATGTATATGTATATATTAGGGTGGTCCAAAAAAAATTTGTATGCTGCCGCCCCCCAAAATAGTAAAGAATGAAAAATAAAAAGACCCGTATTTTTTTTTTTAATCAGACCATATTTAATGGTGCCGCCGGGGCTTTGAAATATCCCATGTATTTTGCATGGGAAAAAAATACTTTTTCGTAGATTTCATGTAAAAACCTGGAAAATGAATATATTTTAACCGGATAACTCAGTTTCTCTTCATAATTGGTCAGGGAATAACAACCAATTATGAAATAACTAATTTTTTTTGTATTAACTATTTTCATAAAAGTAATATAAAATATTGTTTTTCGATTTTTTCTTAGATTTTCGTTTTATGGGGGCTTTTTGGGGTTCTATAAAAAATAGTTAATAGTTGCTTCTAACTCTTGAATTCTTTTTTTTTATTTTATTTCATTGCTCCGATAATAACGAGCAGCCTGAGCAAATCGTTCGCTACTGCTTGTGATTTCTAAGTCCTCACAGATGTTTTTGTTTTTGGGTACCTGCCTTGTTTCCTCTAGCATGGAATATTTTGCGAATTCTTCTAACGTAAGATCGTTTCCTACACCTACTGTACGATTTACGTACACTTAAGTAACGGGCGGGCAAACCCAATCAGAGCCAGTACTAGGTGAGCGACTTCTAGTAACTGGCTCTAATCTTAAAGATGGAACAGCCCCATCTAAAACTTTATAACGAGTTACTTGCTCTGGACTAAAGTGGCGCTTACAAACATATAACCTGTCAGTATCGGCTGGTTGCACGTTGCAAGCCAGGGCCCAACTATTTCGACCCTCTCCGCGTCGAGGAAAGGCGTATAACGTATGACCCTTTTCCACCACGCATCCTACCACGCAACAGCTTCGTTGCTTCTTCGGTATTGTACAGCTGTACGTAGGGTCATCGTCATGCCCTATTAAAAAAATTTATTTTATAATATAATAATTTATAAACATTCAATAATTTAAAAACATATAATAATTCATAAACATATAATAATTCATCAAACTACATATAACGCATCACTACGAAACGACAACACCAAAATTTGTATGCATGTATGCAAACACCAAAAAAATTTGTATGCATTTATATTTTCACCCAATGAAGGTTATAGGCTTGTTTTTATGATGGAACTCTCTCCCCACAGCTCCCAGGCCGCGCCACCACTCTCATTCGTCACTAATAATCGAATATTTGCTTAAATTTAATCTAAAAAATCTTAGTTTTTCCTATTTCCCACTATTTATAGCGCACTCTAGACTTCATAATCCGCATAAGCTGTTCAACTATGACCCAAATGCAAAGTTCAAAAACGGTTTCAGATAGAAAATTAATAAACTAATTTTGCTTAAAATTTTCCGATTGGTTGCCGTGTATTGTAAACAATATTATGGTTATTAATAAAAAATTATTTTTTATGAAATTATATACATATCCTAAATCCCTCAAAACTACTCCCTCGGTAATTTTATCACACTTGGTAATTCCCATTTATAGTTATTTATATATATGCATATGTAACATAATTCACATTCAATATATATGCACATACATATGCATATGTAACATAATTTACATTCAAAAATTAGTTTAAATTTCTCAACTTCCTCCACTTTCCTCCCTCAAAACTCTAATGTTGCCAGTTAGCAAGCCTCACCCTCAATGAAACCTATCCACCCTAATATTATATCAAATGTATGCAATACATATGTAGGTATGTGTGTTTGCTATTCTTGTACGTTCGCTTCAGCGAAATATAAAAACACACATACCTACTTATGTATTGCGCAAAAACTTACCTAAACGAAGGGTGGGGATGGCACCCTTTCTTAAACATTTTCCCCCCACAACATATGGCTCAAAATGCTTTACGCACACATATGAGTTGTGGGGGGAAGATGCACCGCCGTCGGGATTTTCAAGTTGGCCCTCCACTTTGCCACTTCCTCCGGATCCTTAGGGAACGCAAACAGCCGCTTCTCGTTCTGCGAACATCCGCGTATGCGACACAATCTATCACTCATTTTTTTTTTAATTTTCAATTTTTTGATTTTAATTAATTTTTTATTACGCACGGCGCTTTGAAAAAAAACGCTAAATTTTTATCGCACTTTAAACACTCGAATACACGCACGACGCTTTGAAAAAAACGCTTAATTTTTAACGCACTTTAAACACTCGAATACCGATTTTAACGCCCGAATAAAAGTCCGCCCTTTGGAATTTGCAAGTCGCCTTCGCAATTTCGCAAAACTTAAATCCCGTTAACTTTTTGCGATTGACATTTATTATTCTGGCGCAATTTTCCAAATTCCAAAGGGCGAAATAAATCACAAAAAAAAGCACCTGTAATGTCAAATACATTACGCCCCTCACACAAACTTTTCTAATAATATCTTACATTGCTAACTGCTGTTAATAATACTCACTTGCTGTTAAATTTTCCGAATTGCCTTTTACGCTGTTAACTATTGGTGAAAAATGTGTCAGTGGTGAAATTGTCTTCGCGAGATGAGTACCCCTCGAAAATGAACACTTTCCTGTCATTAAGACTTCTCTATACATCAATGTTCTCTGCAGCATGAGAGTGCGAAGCAGAGGAAAACGAATTATGCTGAAAACAGTGAAACCCGTAAACGCAATTCCGACCCAGCTGTTTCAATCAAACTAATGAGAACCCCATGTAAACGAAAAGTTCCTTCCTTCCGTATGGTAGTACCGTAGATTTTATTTCACGATTATTAAAAAAATTCCGTAGTTTTGACCCAGCTGATTGCTCTCTCACCACGCAGTGTTGCCAAGCAATACATTTCGAAATAATTTACAAAATAAACTTAGAAAAATGATAATTTTTGTTAAAATAGCTTAAAAATACTGTTCAATAATGAAAATTATAGATAAATGAACTATTTGCATTTGTTGGTTTTTGGCTTTGGTTTATTAAGTGGTTAGGCCACTCTAGGATTTTCAAAATATCGAAATTTTTTTTTTTTGCTTAAAAGATGCTTTAAACTCTTTAGAATATAAAACAAAAAGTCCTATGCGTGAAAAAAATGTTTATCTCTAATATTTCGCACTTTTGCGCGAGCGCCTCTGACGTCTCTGAACCGACTATTCAAATTTAAAGCGTGTTTATCTCAAAACGTGATTTTTCAAAACGGCAAGCAGCATAACACAAACAATTTTTAATATTTTCACTTGTAATTGTACAAGGATCTTTAGAACATTATTCCGCACTGAAATACGTACGGATTTTTTTATTAATTAATTACAAAAATTTTTATAAACAATTAACGGTTCCATTTTAGACGAAAAATTCTACTTTTGACTTCAAACATCTGCAAAATACACAAATTTCAATATTTCTAAAATCCCGTACGTATTTCTACAGCTATACTCACGTCGATTGAGAAGAATGTTTTTAATTTGGTTTAGGTGGACATTTACGTCAGTTGTACTGCTTGCCGTGAAGTGCCTTTTTCGCAGGGCGCGTTCAGAGATTCACTCCAAAGGCGCCATTTTGTAATATTTTTCAATAAAAATATTTGTAATTACACTTAAATACATGCTTAATAATATACTTAAAAAGTTTTTTCCTGGCACCTTTCTTTCAATGTAAAAAAAATCCTTAAAAAACTGCTTTTTTACAGTAGCTAGAGTGGCGTAACCCCTTAAACAATGAAAAATTGTAACTGATAACGCGGAAGTGTGAAAAAGTGTGTAAGCAAAAATATCAATGGCAACATTGTGTCGATACAAGGAGATGCATATGCATATATATTTATAAATTTGTGTGCAAACACATAACACACGGAAATGGCGCTGAATGATGAGCAACTTGTAATCCTAGTGCAAGATAAAAAGGAGCTCTACGACAAGAGCAACCCTCTGTATAAGTTGCAGGGAAGAAAAGCCATGATATGGGAACAGATGGGAAAGGAGCTGGGCACAAGTGGTGAGTGGTAGCTATATTTACTAGTATTTAAAATTTCATAACAAAGTTATTTTAAAGGTGAGGTATGCAGACGGAGGTGGTTAGCTCTTCGCGATCGCTATGGCAGAGAAGCCAGAAAATCGGAAGCACCATCAGGCAGTGGAGCAGACTACCAGAGGCCGTGGTATCTGCTTGAAAGCATGTCGTTTTTAAGGCCGCATGTTATTCCTCGACCGTAAGTATAGTTGGAATATTTTTATAAAGCGATACTTAATAATGTTTTTTAAAGAATTAGGTGCTCACAAAATGTGTGCCCAGCAGTACCCTCGCTAACGCCTTCAACTGCTACTACTACGCTCTCACCGTTGCCACCGTTGCCAATAGTGCCAGAAGAAGAGTTTTTGGATGATGTAGATCCACCATTCCCATCAACATCAGCGACATCTCCACTCCAGGTACAGCGAACTAGCGGAAAAAAACGGGACAGAAGTGCTGAGGTCGAGAGTGGCATCTTGGAAGCGATCGATCTCTTGAAAAAGAGATGCCTGGAGAAAGAAAACAAACCAAACAACTCGGCGGACTCCTTCGGTTGCATGATTGGCTCAATGGTTGCCAAAATGAGTGCAGCTAAGCAAGCCCGGGCCATGCAAGGAATCCTCGACGTTATATTTAAAATACAGCAGGAGCCGGAATGAGGGTTTTTTTTTATATTAGTTTGAATTTTTTTTGTATTTTTATCTTAGTTTGAATTTTTTTTAATTAAGCTTTATAATTCGTTGAATGTTTTTTATTTTTATCTTTTATTTCATTTTTTTAAGTTTACTTTTAAGAATCTTGGAATTGAATGTGAAATATGAATACTGTGATTTTTTAAATATATGTATAAACTTTGTACCTGAATTTTGAAAAAATAAAAACTACTTGAAGAATGAAAATATTTCCAAATATTTTTAACTGCATAAATTTACAGTTGGACTTTATATTTGTAAGTATATTTATATATATAAATTGCATAACTAAAAGTTCGTAAATAAAATTCATAAATAAATAAACATAAATAATAAAATAATTCATTATATTTATATTTGTTTCACTTCACATGTCTTTCAATTTTATATGTAGGGTCCGCCAATGGAAAGGTCTATGTCATCTTGGTATGGTAAAGCTCCTTCATTTATGATAATCAGCAAGCCTATCGCGGATATTAAATGCATTTGTTGAGGCTCTCCGAATTGTAGTCCGTATACGAGGTAATGACGAATCACTATTAATTTCTCGTCGCCATTCCCCACGATGAACGATGTTGCCTGGTTCTAGTCGATCAACATAATTTTCAGGGCAATACCAACGATTGTGATCGTTTAAAATTATAAAATTGTGTAAAACAATGCAGGCCAGCACTATTTTTTCGCAATTTTTAGGGTCACATTCAATCGTGGTGCGAAGAATTCTCCATCGCGCCGTTAATATTCCAAAGCTGTTCTCTATTACTCTACGCGCTCTTGAAAGGCGATAATTAAAAATCCGCTTGGTTCTTGGTAAGTTAAAACCGGGATATGGACGCATCAAGTTTGTTCTCAATGGGAATGCAGCATCACCAACGAAAAAATGTGGTAATGGTTGGGGCGATTCCATAGATATACGCGCGGGAGGCGGTAGTGGCAAAGTATTTTGCATCAAGTTCTGTCCAAACGATGAAAGTTGAAAAATGCCTGTAAAATATACATATGTATTAGGTGAAATAACTTATTACATTTAAATTTTATTACCTCCGTCACTCTGACTACCATAACTCCCGATGCTTACTGCAGTGAAAGTATACTTGGCATCACAAACGGCCATCAGAACGATGCTAAAGAATTTTTTGTAGTTGTATTATAATACATCGAACTTGACTTGGCTGGACATTTGATTGCAACATGCTTGCCATCGATTGCACCAACACAATTTGGAATGTTCCACATATCAAAAAAATCCTTCGCAATATCCCTGTACTGGGATTCTGTAGGTTCGCTAACGTAAACTGGAGAAAGTAGCCGCCAGATAACTTCACAAGTTTCCTGTATTATTTCGCGCACAGTCGTTGCACCTAACTTATAGTATAACTCCATGCAATGCTCTTCACAGATACACCTTGTGACAAATATCTAAACAACCAATAAGAAATAAATATTAATCGACTTGAAGCCTCGCTTTCTCAATATGCATACAGCAAAACTAAAGATAGTCTTTCCTCAGGACCAATCCGCTGTTTTGGCTTCCTCAAGGAACTGCTCACTAATTTTAAAAGCAGCTCATACACAGGCGGGGACATCCTTGTGTGTGAAAACAATTCATCAGGCTCCAATGTTTTCATTCGGCGGAACACTTGGATTTGATAACCACTTGTGCCCCAATTCCTATTTAATGGCCGAACTTTATACCTTCTGCACTTTTTTTGGTCCTTGTATTTTTTATATAAAATATATAGTTGAAATAAATTCAGAAATAACTCGCAAATTTCGATGTCTTCTTCGTCCATTTTGTCACTGATGTATTTTGTAAATATTGTTTGTATGTATGTAACCAACTAAAACAGCTGTTATCTACGGGAAATAGTTTTGCTCAGTTTTGTGCACGGTAAGGGCATGCGGTAAGGAAATTCCGTGCGGGCTTCACTGTTTTCAGCATTAGTCTCACCATGCGGAGCAGCAACAATAGACACGTTTACAGGCGACGTAGCAGCAGTCACTGGTAGTGGCTCCTGTCTCTTCGATTTGCTTTTCGCATTTTTTGTGTTCCTTGCATGACACTCACATGCAAGAACAAAAGAATTAAGGTCTTTCACCTCAGCGGTTAGCTGTACCAGAGCAGAGGATACATCAACCGTTTGATGTTTTCGTAACTCCGTTACTTCTGCACACAATTCACTTATTTGCGAAATCAGCAACTGCTTATCCACTTTGAGAGAGCTAATTGCAGCCATCGCACGAGCATTTTCTGATTTCAGAGCAGCAATTTCTCTGATAATTGTTTTCAGACTGATATCTAATTTGTTTAGGTCATCAGCTGATGTTGATTTCGGCAGTTGTTATGTGGTGATAACTGTGCACTTAGATTTGCTGGATTCACAGGTGCATTATCAGCAGTGGCAATTTCGTCATCCAGGTTGATGGAAGTTGATGGTGCTCGAAGGGATTGACGTCGAACAGCGGCACACTTATCACAGATAAATTGCTTACCCGTTTTAAGCAAGAATTCTAGGTCAACAGGTTGTAGGTTGACACAATTTAAATGAAAGAGATCATTGCACTTGTCGCACTGCACTTTCTCTTGTGTACGCTTAACTTTGTTGGCATAAAAGATACGGCATTTTTAGATCGGTATATTATGCAAAATAGCCAAAAAGAATAAATGTAATAAAATAGAGTTACTGTCTCGTAAAGCAAACTACACAATTTCGAATTTATAATGGTTTAGGATCATATTTAAAACTTCGATAGCGGAGCAATCAAAAACACGACCGTTCACGTTTGCATGCACACTTTAGATTCGGAATGAGTAGCGTTTTAACCAATGTGAGTAAAGTTTGGGTATCACAATTAAACTTTGGAGTGGCCAGGAACTTTATGACATTAAGTTGTGTTATCAGTGCTGTGCTCATTAAATCTATGTGAGAGTTCCACCTGTATCTTTTGTTAAATATGACACCTAGTACTCTTAATTCATTGCTTGGCTGGAGGTTTATTTCCTGCGATAAGATTGTGCATTTGCAATTGTGTTTACGATAAATGTGGATGTATTTGCTTTTTGTTTGAGAAAGTCTTGTTCCAGAATACTTGCACCAGTCTAGTATGCCCCTGAAAATGCTCCTCATATCTATTACTGGAGTTTTTCCTTTAATTATTATATAGTAGTCGTCCGCGTATGCACAGAAATCGAATTCTTTGTAACGAGGTATGATGGAGCTTAGTTTGTTGTAGGCGATGAGGAAAGTGATGACGGATATGGGTGAGCCCTGGGGGGTTCCATTGGCCATGAGCCGGATATCAGATAATTGGTTTTTAACGCGTACCGCAAATTTACGGTGGGTTATAAAGCTTATGACGTATTTCGTAATTTTGGGGCCGAGTTTCCAAGTTTTGAGCTGTTCCACTATAGTGTGAATGCTGATTCTGTCATAGGCCTTTTCAAAATCGAGGGATATAAGGGTTAGATAGCTTTTTGAAGAGAGTCTAGTTGACGCTAAATAATCTAAGAAAAGTAGGGTATCTGCTGTTAATTTTCCTCTAAAACCAGTTTGACGGTTATTGAGTAGCTTGTGTTTTGTTACAAACCACCAAAGCCGATTTGCGATTATTTGTCTAGAACTTCAGCAAGACAGAGGTTAAGTGATATCGGTCTATACGAGGGTTTTCTGTGCTTTGGGTTTCGGTAGTGGTATAACTAAATTATATTTGAAACTTTGTGGAATGTAATTTTGAGAAAACGGAGTTATTGAATCTTAAAAGGCGTTGTTTCAATGACTTTGAAGAGTTTTTGATCATTGGATACGATATTCTATCTATACCTGGAGTTTTCCCTTTCAATTTACTGAGTGCTGATGTTAATTCTATGTAGTTTATATCTTGCTCTATAATTATCGACTCCTTGGAAGGAATCCAGTCGACTGGGGTGTTTAATGTTGTTCTCTTTATGGTTTGAAAGCCGATAGGGAAATTGAGATCTGACGCGTTTTCGCTCTAGAATGTAGCGATTTCATTGGCAATGTCTTTGGGATTTGTATACATCTGGCTTGGATTTTTGTGCGATTGTAGGCAGTGAATACCATGAGATAATTTGTATCCGCAGAATCGTCTAATGTTTGTCCAAATGGTTTTTGTGGGTGTATTGGGATTTATGTATTCTGTCAATTTCTGTATCGATAACTGTTTGGTTGTCTTTATTTCGCGCTTTAATTTGGAATTTACTTTCTTGTAGTTAAGGAGATTTTCCTGAGTCATATTTCTTCTAAATACATATGTTGAATAGTCTATTTTTTCGCTTTTAGGTTAGTAAGGTGGCTATTCCACCAAAGGACAATTTTCAATTTGTTGTGGGTTTTGTTTGAGGGATTGATTCGTTAGCTGATTGTAGTAAAATTTGTTGGAGGTTGGAGGCTTCGGAATTTATGTTATGGCTAATAGGTCTAATTGACTCGTAGTGGGTACATCTTCTTTCGAATAGTGAACAATTTGCAAGATTGACTTGGAGTTCGGGCTTGAAGAGTGTTTGCGAGTGGTTTCTCATTGGAAATAAGGAAATAGTAATCGGAAAGAGTCGTCTAAGATCTTCCATTACGCACGTGCGGCGAGGTCGGGAGAGCAGAAAGTCGAGTCGAGGTGAGTGAGCCTGTTATGTGTAGAAAGGTGAGTGGGAGATTTGTCATTTAAAAGTATATAGTTGGATTGGTTGATGAAGTTTGCTAGTATGTTACCCTTTCGATTATTTTTGTGTGAGCCTCAGTCTTGGTGCCTGCTATTAAAGTCACTTGTAATAATGTGTGAGTCCTGTGTTCGGTTAAATACCTTTTCTAAGCCGTGTGTCTGAAAGTTGGAGGAGGGCGGAATGTATGCCGATGTAATTCTGAATTTTCTTAAGGAATAAATTTCCAATGTTACGTTTTCGAAATCTTAACTTGTTGATAGCATTTGGTGTTGGATGGATTTATGCACAAGAAAGGCTGTTGCACCGTATGGCAGATTTGAGTTGTAGGAATACAGTGAAAAATTGTTGGGGATAGGAATATTTTGGAAGTTTGAGGGGATGTGGGTTTCTTGTATAGATATAATTTGTGGGTTGTATGTTTTTAATAGTAGTAATAATTCATTGTAGTTGTTTATATGAGGCATTCTCTGAAAAAAAAGCCACTTGAAAAAAAAAAGTTCTTTATTTTTTTTGGCAATAATATATCTTATAGTATATGTAAGAACTAAAATAAAAAATATGGTTTTAGGTCCGTGTAATGCGGGGTTGCCATACTGTCAGGGGTCAAAGTTTTTTGCAAAAAAATTTCCGAACCGCCATAACTTTTAAACGAATGAACGGATTTTAAAACACCTTAAGACTTTTTTGTACAAAATTTCTTAAACTTTAAAACTGTGTATCATAAAAAAATTTTAAATTAATATTTCATTGAAAAAAATTAAAAAAAATTTTTTTTTTGAATTTTTAACCACTTATGCCCCCTTCGATTTTTTTCAAAAATACCCCAAAATGTTCCTTATTTCATCACCTTTTTACCCCCCAAAGGGAATTTTGGGACAGCAATATTTGTATGAGTTACAAATAAAAAACCAACTCAGCGCAACGCTCTTAATCCAAGGAAATGCTCTACTATCATCCCTACTGCATTATATTATTATCTTTTTCCATCATACTTTACTAAATGTAAGAAAAATTATTATTTAGGAATTTTGTAAAAGAAATTAAAGAGATTTCATGTCCATAAATGGAAACAAAGTCCTTAAAATTGTCCAATACTGATAATTGTCCAATACTAACTACATAGTTTAAATTGAAGAATTCAAGTACCCTAAAATTCCGCTAGGTGGCTATGCTGTATGCCTTCTTACAACCGAGTTTATTCACGCGTATTATATTATAAGTACCGTGCCTAACAAAGTGTAACATTTTCTACGATTATCGCATTGAAAGAGTTTTCTACAGTAAGTATTTTTTTTTCACTACTTATTATATGGTTTTTTTTTAATTATGCCTTTTACTAAGTGCTATAATCCTTTTAAATATGAATATCATAAAAATAAGAATGTACGTAAGGTCAATAGTGGAAAAATTGTTGGAAAAAACGTACCTCACAGTTTGTATTTGTGTGATAAATGTCGTAAACAGCTTGTGAAAGAAGGTTGGCCTAAAGTTACTGGTAAATGTAAATCTAAACCGAAATCTTCTGCATCGTCTACAGATTTAAAGAATTTGGAAGAATTTAAGATTGAGAACGAATTTGAGTCTGAGAATAAATCTGAATCTGATTGTGAGAACGAATCTGATTCAGATTTTTCTTTTGCTAAAGATGATAAATCTACTAATAACGGTAATGATTCCGCTGATTTGTTGCAAATTATTGAAAAATTAAAAAATAAATTCAATGATCCACAGATTAGTAGATTTGAAAAGTATGAATTATTAAAACTTGTACCAGATTCATGGGGAGAAAGAAAAGTAGCAAAGATATTTGGATGTTCACGCCAACTCGTCAAACAAGCAAGAGAAGGAAAAAGCGATAAAATTAATGGAAATTCATTATCTGAAGAAATTAAAACGTTGGTTATTAGTTTTTATGAAAAGGACACAAATAGTCGTCTTTTGCCAGGTATCCCTATCGGTAACGAAGAATTGTTATTAAAAACATTTAGTTTCTCTGAAGAATCTGTAGTTTTTCCACCAAAGCGTGGACGTAAACGCAAAAGCACATGAACATCAAGTTAAGATTCAATATACATAATTATTTTACTTAAAAAACTAAAAAACCAAAAAAAAAAATTATAAAATTGAAAAAATACAAAAAAGTTTAAAAATAATAAAAAAACAAAAAAATAAATAAAAAAAAATGAAAAAATAAAAAAATAAAAAAGGGATTAAATGTCTGCTACGTCCACGTCGTTAAACCTGGGTTACGCTAAATGCAGATAATAAAAGTCCATAAATCAATGATTTTTCATCATAGCAACAGCTTGAAATCTAAGGAATCCTGTTTGCTTGTCTTATTTTTTACTTCCTTTTCACAGCTTCTGATAAATTATTGCAATTTGTAGTCAAACAAATAGATTGGTTAGATTGAGAGCGTTGCACTGAGTTGGTTTTTTATTTGTAACTCATACAAATATTGCTGTCCCAAAATTCCCTTTGGGGGGTAAAAAGGTGATGAAATAAGGAACATTTTGGGGTATTTTTGAAAAAAATCGAAGGGGGCATAAGTGGTTAAAAATTCAAAAAAAAATTTTTTTTTAATTTTTTCCAATGAAATATTAATTTAAAAATTTTTTATGATACACAGTTTTAAAGTTTAAGAAATTTTGTACAAAAAAGTCTTAAGGTGTTTTAAAATCCGTTCATTCGTTTAAAAGTTATGGCGGTTCGAAAATTTTTTTGCAAAAAGACTTTGACCCCTGACAGTATGGCAACCCCGCATTACACGGACCTAAAACCATATTTTTTATTTTAGTTTTTACATATACTATAAGATATATTATTGCCAAAAAAATAAAGAACTTTTTTTTTTCAAGTGGCTTTTTTTTCAGAGAATGCCTCATATAACCGTTCATATTCCATTGCAGTATTTGAAACGTCATATCAAATGGAATTATAGTGTAAATATTTTATAAGTATTTTCTTGTGGTTGCGTTTGCTTATTTATAAATTACTATGTATAGATTATTGTAATTTTGTGTGTGCTTATGTGATTGTGTTCGTGTATGGATAATTGGTGTATGTATACTCTATTTGTTGTTTAGTCGGTTGTCATTGATTCAGAAGATTCTGAATCGCCGTTGTTTGTATTTAAGGTAGCTGAGCTTGTGCTCCGCTTGGCTCTTTTCGTTGTCTTATTTATCTTTTCTATCTCGTTTTTGGTTCTGTTGGAGATATTTTTTGGCAAGATTCTGATTTTGTTTTCTTTTACAATTTTTGCTATCGCGATGCTGTTGAGTATTGCTGAAAACAGTGAACGACGTACGCAGTCCCTTACCGCAGCCCCTAATGCTGAAAACAGTGAAGCCCGTAAACGCAATTCCGACCCAGCTGTTTCAATCAAACTAATGAGAACCCCATGTAAACGAAAAGTTCCTTCCTTCCGTATCGTAGTACCGTAGATTTTATTTCACGATTATTCAAAAAATTCCGTAATTTCGACCCAGCTGATTGCTCTCTCACCACGCAGTGTTGCCAAGCAGTACATTTCGAAATCATTTACAAAATAAACTTAGAAAAATGATAACTTTTGTTAAAATAGCTTAAAAATACTGTTGAATATTGTTAATTATAGATAAATGAACTATTTGCATTTGTTGGTTTTTGGCTTTGGTTTATTAAACAATGAAAAATTGTAACTGATAACGCGGATGTCTGAAAAAGTGTGTAAGCAAAAATATCAATGGCAACATTGTGTAGATAAAACCAAACACATACACACACAAACCGATGTATTGTGTAAATATGTAATTAAAAGAACGCAGTTGTTCTCGGGGGTGAGTTTTTGTGCACGGTAAGGGCATGCGGTAAGGGATTCCGTACGGTCTTCACTGTTTTCAGCATAACCCTGTTGGTTTTTGACTTTGGTTTATTAAACAATGAAAAATTGTAACTGATAACGCGGATGTGTGAAAAAGCGTGTAAGCAAAAATACCAATGGCAACATTGTGTATATACAACCAAACACACACACACAAACCGATGTATTGTGTAAATATGTAATTAAAAGGACGCAGTTGTTCTCACGGGATGAGTTTTTGTGCTCGTTAGGGGCTGCGGAAGGGATTGCGTACGTCGTTCACTGTTTTCAGCATGAGTAGTCAGTTTGTTCTCTTTGCATTGAGACCGATGTATGTGGTGGAGGCGAATTATGTGGTAAGTTTGATGAGTGTGATGGATTATTGTTGGCGTTGCTGGAGCTGGTTGCTTGCATTTTGTCAATTTTTGGTGTTCTGGTTGTTATTGGTGTGTGAGTTGTGGATTGTGTTGGAAGTGATGTTGGTATAATTGCTGCCTTTTTTGCGTATGATGTGTTTTGTGGGTGACGTTCTTCGTATGTAGTGATTGCTTTTCGTCTATCCACTTTTTCTAGTGTTATAGTGGCTAGGATCTCCCTTTCTTTTATGAATATTGGACATGTTTTATCTAAGGCATTGTGGTTTGTGTTGTTGATACCTTGGTGAATGCAATTGGTGCAGGCAGTGGGGTTGGTGCACTTTTCGTTTAGTTCAGGGTCGGTGTGGGAGGCTTTTGCACAGTTTGCGCATACTTGAGTATTATTGCATACTTTTTGTGAATGACCGTATCTTAAGCATTTGGTGCATCGGAGGGGAAGTGGGATGTACAGTCTTAGCTTTACTTTTTCATAGCCGATAAGTAGATCGTCTGGCAGTGTAGGATGGTCGAACGTGATGATTAGTAAACCCGTTTCGACTAAACTTTGGTGGATTTTTTTAACTATTTTCCTTACATCACTTACGTTTTGGTGTTTCACTTCGTCTTTGATTATATCCTCTGGTATCCCTATCAACTCCCTTGAAAAAATAACGCGTTTTGTGGTGTTTAGGGTATTGTGTTCCGTGACTTCAACTTTTATGGTGGGTGTAAATGATGTTAGAGTAATTAATTTTGTTGCTTCTACATGAGTTTTTGTTTTTATTAAGATATTTCCACTTTTTATTTTTTTACACAATTTTACTTCACCACCGTACACTGAGTCGATAACTCTTATTATTAGGAAGGGGGATACTTTTACAAGCGTTTCTGTATTGTCGATTCTTGATATAACTAGGTACTTGGGTAAGCTGGTTGTTTGCTGTTCCTCGATCCGGTGGATCGCCCTTTTTTCTACTTTGTTTCTGTTATCGCTTGTGTAATTGTTATTTTACTTTATTCCTTGTTTAGTTTTTAGTTGTTGATAGTGCAGCTGCACGTTTGTTTGGGTTTTGTGTTATTGTTTCACGATTTGGTATGCTGTTATTGTTTTGCTTGTTTGTTCTATTGTCTTGTGGGTTTTACATGTTTCTGGTCGTCGATTTGGTATGCTGTTATTGTTTTGCTTGTTTGTTCTTTGGTTTTGTGGGTTTTACCAGTTTGTAGTCTTTTTTTGACATTATAATATTCTTCTACGGTCTCTGTTCAACTCGAGAATGTTCTGTTTTTATTTTACTTTTACAAAAACGTTCACTTGGAAAATTTCGTATCAATTTTGGATAGATTTGGAATGCACATGTATAAGTAAATATGTATGTACATATGTACTTAATAATACACGCATTTCGCGAATAATAACGGAGAAACGCATTAAATTTGCAAATATGAAAGTAGTGAACAAAACTTTCAGTTTACTGTTTTTTTCGTTTTACAAAAAAATCCGTTACTTCGACACATTTTGATCGATTTTTGAAATGAAATGCTTTTTACATTCGGACTAAACGCAGCTATATGACTTTCTACTAATAAATAAACCTTTCATTTCAATATTATCAACAACATCTCGTTAAACTCGCAAAAATTGGAAAAATTTACTACAATTTAAGTTTTGTGTTGAAAAATCAGTGGTTTTTTTTTGCTTAGCGTGAAAAATAGAAAACATAAGTCAGGAGGACTAACATTTACCTCAAAAAAACTGTTTTAAGATTGGAAATCGGGTAAAATGCACACGAGCTACGAATTTTTAAGTGCCGGAAAATGTATATTACAAAATTTTTTGAACACGGTTCGGCATCGTTGCGGGCTAGATCTACAGCGCTCATCACGTCACTTCAAAAGTTTTGATTCCCTGTAGCACCGTGTTAGATTACCAAAACATACTTCAACTGGTAAGCAGGTAATATCATCAGAGGCAATATGCGGTCGGCCACAAAAAACAAATAGTTCATCTTCTTTAACTTTATGCTTAAGAAATACTAATCAACATTATATTGAACTAATTCCGACCTTAGAGAATAAAAAGGGAAATAAATCATATCGTCGTTGCAGAAGTTATACAAAAAATAAATTTCGAAAAGAAACTTGTTACAGATGTAAAAGATGTCCTGAAAAGCCATCTCTATGTCCAGAACGCTTTGAATCTTATCATTAAAACATCGTCAGCGTAAATTAAATGGCCTACATATGTATGAATTTGAGGATAGTAAGTAGCTGAACTGATTAAACGCTATAATAAAAAGGGTTGCCGACAGAGGAGATCCTTGTGGTATACCATTGTGAAGGGAGTAGGTGTTGAAGTTGTGATTGTTCACACTTAGAGAGAGTTTTCGGTTAGAAAGGAATGCTTTGATAAAACTATACATTTTATTCCCAATGCTCAATTTCTATAGTTCCTGTAGTACTGTATTGGAGCCCACAATTCTATTGAAAGCTCTCTCAAAGTCGAGACTAAGAACGAATGAGAGGTTTTTGGCGGATAATGCTTTTAAGGCGCAGTGTTCAAAGTAGAGCAAAGGATCGATAACACCCAAACCCCGTTAAAATGCGAATTGGTTGGGACTTATCAATTCTTTTTTTTTTGGCATCTCACATGATCCTTCTGGAAACAATTCTTTCAAGTACTATTGACATACGAGGAATTAAGGATATAGCTCTAAAATTTTGGACAGAGGAAATTTTTAAAGTATTGTAGTGAAACTTCTCGAACCAACTGTTAACAATAGCTAGCAAATGGGATACCAAAGCAACAACATGAATTCGCCTTGATGGCGGCAGTACACGGCGTGACAGAACTTACCAGAAGACGCGAGCTGCTAGATCTAGCAATTACACTAGTTATTTAGTACAAGATCTTCCTACAGAAACCTGAGGAGAATAGACTGGGATGTGTAGGGACCTTTCATTCAATTCAAATTAAATAATATGTGAAAATAATACAAAACTAAGAATAATTTTAGTTTTGCTCGATATGACCGCCTCTTGCCTTGACTATGGCTTTGAGGCGGTCTAGAAACGAATCGCAAGCTACCCGAATGTTACTTGCACGTATTTTGGCCCACTCACGTACAATTGCTTTTTTCAGCCCCTCGAGAGTGGGAATCTTTTAGTTCGGACCTTTCTCTCTAAAATAGTTAACGAGAATAATCCATCGGATTCGCTTCTGGTGAATTTGAGAGGACGTTATGAAGTTTGAAGCGTTGTTTTCTACCCATTCTTGTTTCACTCGAGCTTTGTGAGAAGGTGCCGAGTCCTGCTGAAACGCCCATGGTGTGCCACCGAAATGTTTGTCTGCCCACGGCTTCAAAGCAACCTCCAGAATACTTTCCTGATAAATTTCGCATTTACCTTAACGCCAGGCTCGATGAAAACGATTGGAGAGCGCCCATATACGGTTACGGCGGCCCAAACCATTACCTGTTGCGGGTGCTTCCTCCGGGTGGCCAATCGATGACTCACATTCTCGTAAGAACGGTCGGTCAAATAAACCCTATTGTTTTGGGAGTTTACGAATTGCTCAATTTGAAAAATTTTCTCGTCAGAAAACACAATGTTCGGATCGCTTTGAAAATGACCGCTTTCGGCCAAGCGAAGCAACTCCTTCGCTCTCTCAAGTCTGACTTTTGCTCTGCTTTGGTGTGAGATCACTCGACTTTTGGATCCTGTAAGGCTTGACTTTGAAATAATTTTTCAGTATACGGCGGATGCTACGGGCAGATATTTTCAGTTCTTTCATCATTTGATTGGTACTTCGTCGGGGATTTCGCTCAAGTCGCTTCTTCACTTTTTGAACCAATTCACGTGACGTTGCAGTCATTTGATTACCATCTCCATGACGTTTCGCGATGCTATCAGTATCATTATAAAGAGTGATGGTGCGATAAACAAAAACTTGATTTACTTTAACAATCTCTGGTTGTGATTTTCCAGCCAAATATAATGTAATCACACTATTACGTTTGAAATCCATTACTGATTTTCTTTTTTCGCGTTTACTCTCGGCAAAATGCCTTCGCGCGCTTGTAAACAATACTCTGGACTGTCATTTAGCCAACTGATAAACAACTGATGCCCGTGCATCAGCTGCGCGAGCTTTCTGAGTTTGGTTACACTTCGAGTGCCGAACCGTATATATTGCAGAAATTTGCTTAACCTACTCCCCGAAGCACCGGTAGAAAATCTAGAACTTTCGGAAAGAGTGATCGACGATTGAAATAATCCCCTCGAAAGCTCTTTTGCATTTATAATTCTACCTAGGAAGGAAAAACCGCATTGGTGGACAACTGAACTACCTCAGCTTGGGGCTTCGCACCGAAGCCTACATATTTAATACCACTAAAAAACTTTAATTCTCAATTGGGATGGGAACTGCATAAAGTAGGGCTAAGAATCTATAAATTAGGAATGCTAAGAGAGAATCTTGGAGGAGCTTCTGTGAAAGCGTAGAGGGCTGCCATGTGTCCTCCAGGTTTAGACGAGTCCCCACGAGGAATTCCGCACCCTTGGGGTACTTGTGGGGCGAAGCGAGACGTTGAACGATGGGCGGCGAGAAATCACTAAACTTACTTTTCGACACCTATTTTCCGAAGAACCCGTGAAAGCACTCTAACCTGCATTTGGAACTGTGGCTGGTTGCTGGGTAAGCACCGCCTGGCTTGGGCTATTGACTCCTTTATGCCCTTCAAGTCGCCTGGCCCTGATAGCATCATACCTGCCCAACTGCAGAAATTTGCCGTTGGTTGAGCCCTATCTATGCGAGCTGCATGGCCAGGGGCTATATACCAAGATTATAGAGGGCCGTGAGGGCTGTCTTCATACCCAAGGCATGCAAGAGTACGCACCTTTCTTGATGAAAATGCTTCAGGGTCGGTTGTCGCATACCCAACCTGCTTATTGTAAGAGAAGATCGGTGGAATTTGCCCCGCATACAATTCTTAAAGATATTGAGCAGTCTCTGTATCACAAAGACTTTGCGGTGGGCGTCTTTTTCGACATTAATAACGTCTTCCGGAGACAATTACTAAGTATGCGGGTAAACTGGGGGTCGGACCCGACCTTACCAGATTTATCTAAGCAAATCGTTAATCATCTCTCGATAGCGATAGATAACACCTGTTATTGGAAAACCCTTTACATAGAGTTTGTCAAGAATATCTTTGCATAGTGAAGAAAAATTTTAAATTTTAGCTTTGATCGAGAATTCCAACAACAAATAAAAAAGCAAACAAAAAATATATACACACATTCCACTACTACTCTTAGTCAAAAATGATCCCATTTTAATGATTCTGGGTTCAAAATGATCGTCATTACTGGCATGAGCGATTTCATGTAGAAATAATTGCGAAAAAGTAGTTGAAGATTTTTTATTTTGCAAAAAACAAAAAGTGCGAAACAGGTTTTGTACTCAAAAATTCATTACTCAAAAACAACTCATTTTAGCTACTGGGCGTTCACCTCAATTGAAGTTTGAGATGTTCTCTCGATTTGGAAAAAGTGAAAAAAAAATAAACTTTTTGAAATATTAAATTTCGAAAAAATTTCGAATCTTTTTTGTTTTTGCAAAATAAAAAATTTTCAACTACGTTTTTGCAATTGTTTCTACATGAAATCGCTCGTGTAAGTAATGTCGATCATTTTCAACCCAAAATTATTAAAATCGGTTCATGCTTGACTAAGTTATGAGCATTTAAAAAAAAAAATTTTCGTATATAATTAAAAAAATCGATTCGAAAACAAAATTGAAAAAAAATTTTTTCAGACGAACAAAAAAATACGGTCTCATTATTTTGACCAGAGAGCAACATATTTGAGTTACATCGAAATCCAAGAACATGACCCGAATAGCCCGGTTGAATTGAAATGGAAAGCATCAACAACAAAAAATGCAGTTATTTTCCGCGAATTTCATTCATTTGGGTTTTTTTGCAAATAGTATGGAATGTGAAAGTGCTACAAGTGATCTCAGATTTGAATAAAAAAAATGCCAGGAAAACGTTACCGTTCAAAAAATATTATTCAATTAGTGTATTTCAATCAATACTCGTACAAAGGCAAATCAGCCAGAGAAACCGCCGATATGTTCTCCCTCAAAATTAGAACTGTATATAATATAATAAACCGTGCTGAAGATGAAGAAAGACTCGAGTTGAAAGGATCTACTGGCAGACCAAAAAAAAGTTACGCAGCGTATTGAACGTAAAATTATTAAAACTATTTGTAATAGCCCGCAAAGCAGTACAAGAGGTGATTAGCTCTTCTTAACCCGTAGGAGTTTCTTATGAAACTGTTCGAAAAGTGTTGCAAAAATACAAAAATTATTCAAGAGTGGTTAGGAAAAAACCCCTGATATCAGCACGAAACGTTGGTAAAATATTGCGATTTGCCACCGACCATATACCACTTCCCACAGAGCACTGGGATGCCGTTATTTTCTCAGATGAGACGAAAATGATGCTCTCATACCATGATGGCCTCTCACAGTACTACAAAACCAAAATATTATCCCTACCGTAAGGCTTGGAAAACTGTCAGTAATGGTTCGGGGTTGTATATCGACAATGGGAGTGGGTGGAATCAAAATTTGGACGAAATAATGACCAAGGAAGTATATCTTGATATTTAAAAAAACGAATTGACTTCCAGTATTAGAAAATTCGGCTTTGTTGACCCGGAAAATTCGAACAAATTTAAATACAAATACTATCAAGATAATGATAAGTCCCGACATTAACCCAATCGAAATTTGTGGGTTCATTTAAAAAAAAAGTAGGAAAAAGATCGCCAACTAACAAAACAGAATTAATAAGATCCATCACAGAAGAGTGGGGAAAAATACCATTGGAATATGATATGCCGAAACTAATTAAATCAATGCGAAGTCGTCTACAAGCGGTAATTGATGCTCAAGGAGGACATACAAAATATTGACCCCAAAAGACTACATTTTTTGTTGTTTTCATCAGTTATGAAAAGATTTTTTTGACTCTTTTTAAAGAGAGTCTTTTTGTTGTTGTTTTTGTAATGTGTGTGTTTATTTAATAACTGTTGGCGCCTAATAGCCGTAGACAAGTTCAGTAATGGAATGTGTGTATACATTTTTGGTTTGGAATTCTCGATCAAAGATAAAATATAAAATTTTTCTTCACTATGCAAAGATATTCTTGACAAAGTGTATGTATTTCTGCTATTTCATTTATTGAACTATATAGTCAGCCTTATTGTAAACTTCGCGTGAATGCGATTCCCAATGGAAGAATTCCCACATTTGTTCTGTTCTCATTGTGAACTTCACATGTGAAAAATTTCCCATTTCCGAAAAATTACCCTAACCGTCAACAAATTTTTTTCCACGTGAATGTATAGAATTTGTTCGCAAAACTGAAAGTGGGGAACAACACTCGATAAAATGTAAGGATTGTTTATTGCTTATTAAACTTAGTTAAGAATTATTTTATATCACATTAGGTCTATAAACAAAACTCAGTTGACTTTCTTGGTAAGCACTATGGCCGAAAACCCTGAAATAGGAAAGGACTTCCAAAAAACAATAAAGATAAAGTGCTGGCTTTTTGGAAGAAATTAAACAATTCCCTCAATAGCATGGGCCCACCATCAAAATCAATCTCCGAATGGAAAAAGGTGACTATCAATGCAATGTGGCTATGGAATGTGCCATATTTTATATAGCCATTGCTTACAGGTTTGGATTGATTAAAAACGATACGTACTAAACAAGGCTGTCGAAAATACCAAAAATAGGAAAAAGACCGGTGGAGGACCTTGCAAGGAACATGTTTTTTCTGTATTAGAACAGTCAATTTTGGATATAACTGCGTCAGTAGTAGCTGCGGAAGGTGTCGAAGATGGCAACCCTTTTGGTTTGAATGCAACGAAATCAACTGGTAAGCAACGTGAAAATAACACTAGTAATGAAGAAGTCCTCTTGTGAGGACTCTGAAGTGGAACGTAATTGCATGGACAATAGCTTGGACGAAAATAGCACCGAAACTGCCGGTGACACGCAAAAAGGGAAAGTGCTTTGCCTGTACAAAAAACCAGCCAGCAAACTCGCCAAAAAATTAACCCTTCGGAGCTACTAAACATTGAACTAGATGTTCAAAAAGAAAAGAATGACAACGTCAGAAAGGGCTTGGAAATCCAGAGTCATCACTATACTGAAATAGAAGGCCACTTAAAGGAATTAAACCAAGGCCTCGAAAACTTTCAAAACATTCAAAACAGTTTACTAAAGGAAACAAAACTCCACAATTCGGAAATTGAACGGCTCAGAAAAATTTAAGTTAACCGTAAACTCATACTTATAAACAGCCAAATCGAGGTTCAAAATTTGAAAATACTAGCTGCAAAGAAAAGCTTAAGCATTAATTAGAATGTTTCGAACGTTTTTGTAAAAAAAATGAATTTTATGTACTTTATGTTTTCAAATTGGTACAGCAAGATTAACAATAAAGCCGCTTTTGAGCTAATACAAATCAGACATTTCTTTGAAGAGGGTCATTCAATTATAAAAACATTTTGTCATAAATTTACATAAGGCAATTGCCTATATTTGCTCTAATACGCTTAGCCTCATTGAGGTATGATGAATGCGATTCAGATTCTTCAAACTGCATGTGTTCAGAAATTTCCGGTTGAGAAGCTCTATTTGAAATAAAAGGTGTTCAAAATTCCTCACTGTTTTGTGAAGATATTGTATATTAAATTAAAAAAAAACACTTTACTTAGTAAGACCGTGCACGTCCGATTACAATTCAAAAAATGACTTTATTTTCCATGTTCATTCCTTATATTAAGCCTAAAACTACGATAAAAGAAATAGCGGAAATGGAAGAACAGTATGTGGAGAGTTAGAGAGAGTATGCAGTGAAGTAAATAGAAATAGGAAGAACGGAAAGTATACCTGTAGAAATAGAGTCAATGATCGGAAGTAAATAGAAACAGGTAAAGAAATAGCGACAGCGAGAAACAGTAAAGTATACTACATACTTATAAATAAAAACTATAAAATAACTTAATATTAAGCTTGAATACATTTTCATTATTTAAATTCAATGTTATATTAATTTATTCTATTCTAATTTACATTACATTATTCTATTAGAATAGTTTGCCAGAATCTGGCTTAACACCGGCCACCTTGAAGGAATCCAACAGCCTTCAATTCTTGTTTTCAACGGCAGCGCGGTGAGTTTGTGTATAGGGCGTCGTACTTCACCCGACCTAGTAGCAATGTCTGCGACTCGAATTTTGCCGTTCGCTCCGGGAATGGTTGCGGTTACTCGACCGAGCACCCAATGCTGCGGTGGTACGTTG
Source organism: Anastrepha obliqua (assembly GCF_027943255.1). Lineage (NCBI taxonomy): Eukaryota > Metazoa > Arthropoda > Insecta > Diptera > Tephritidae > Anastrepha > Anastrepha obliqua. The sequence continues at coordinate 51,124,498 of NC_072897.1, read as the reverse complement.
TCTTCGTGGACGACGACGAGTTGGCCTGGTTGGACGTTGGGCTGCGGGTGCACCCATTTGTTGCTATGCTGAAGCTCCAGAAGGTAGCTCTTCGACCACGCGCGCCAAAATTGTTGCTTGAGAGAGCAAACAAGCTGCCATCTCTCTAAGCAGCGGCTGAGGTTGACGGGTACCTTCTCCGGTGGCAAAGCTCGCAAGGGGCAACCTATTAGTAGATGCGCCGGCGTTAGCGCCTCGCCGTCGTTGGGGTCGTTGCTGAGTGGTGCGAGCGGTCGTGAGTTCAGTACCGCCTCTACTTCGACGAGAAGCGTTGCGGTTTCTTCGCGGTTAACAGCGCGTTGCCTACGGCGCGCACCAGCAGATGTTTGGCCGACTTCACTGCTGCTTCCCACAGGCCGTCGAAGTGGGATGCCCTCGGACGTATGAAGGCGAAGATGAATCCTTCGTCGGCGGCGTATTGGAGAATCTCCTCTTTCTGTGCCAGAAAGGCTTCCCGGAGCTCCCTCAGCTTCCTCTCTGCTCCCACAAAGTTCGTCGCGTTGTCGCAGTATATTTTGGCTGGCATCCCTCGGCGCCCAATGAACCTTTTGAGAGCGAAAATAAATTTATCAGCAGTTAAATCAGTAACAAGTTCTACATGAACTGCCTAAGAAGCGAAACACACGAAAATGGCAATATACATTTTCACGGGAGGGCGACCGCGAATTTTTAAGATTATGTGAATGGGCCCGCAGTAATCTACCCCACATATTGTGAAGGGCCGTTGGGCGCGTAATCGATCGGCGGGTAGATTGCCCATGATCTGACCTTGTAATTTTGGCTTATAACGAAAACAGTGAATGAATTCTCTTACAGTTCGACTACAGGCTTCTCGAGAATTTATCAGCCATATTTTTTCTCGCAGAAGCGCTACCAATGCCTTTGGACCGGCATGGTGATTACGAAAATATAGGAACCGGATGTATGCTTTCACAAAGTGCGAGTCTTTGCGTAATAGCAAAGGGAACTTAGCATCATAGGGGATTGGCCCGTTTAATAAACGGCCACCTACTCGAATCAATTTAAACGATAATGATGATTCCGAGTGTTCATGCAGAAATGGAGTTAATTTCGGCAAACTTGAGGGAAGTACGTTATTTTTCGATAATTTATTAATTTCATCGCTAAGTTCAAAATGTTGAATTATTTCGACAATTTTAAGGAAACTCAATTGTAATTCCTTTGCCGTGGGTAATATTTCAGATTCTGCTTTTCGCTCTCGTATTTTTCGAAGCCATCTGAGTATATAAGCGAAAATCCGAATCACTTTTCTGTGAGATGAGAACCTGTCAATTATTTCGAGAAGTTTATTTGTTGTGGCATTGATTGCGGTTAACGTAATTGCGATCTTCTTCTTCTCGGGTGCTTCTTGTTCTGGAGAGAGACTGCAGTTGACATTTTTTGGCCATGTAGCAAGGTATTCTAGGAGGAACTGTAGACCACTAAACCATATTGAATTACCCAATTCGTCCACGTTACAACCCCGAGACACTTGATCTGCTGGATTTTGTTTTGTGGGCACATGACGCCACGACATATTCTGGGTCCACTTTTGGATCTCGGACACTCTATTTGCGACGAAAGTTTGCAACGACGATGGATGCGTTTTAATCCAATGCAGAACTATTTCGGAGTCTGTCCAGAAAATTGTTTGTTCTATTGGTCGACTCAACATTGGTGAAATTCTTCACCATAATTTGGCAAGAAGATGGGCTGCCGAGAGCTCTAAACGCGGAAGAGATTTAGTCTTCAGCGGAGCTACTCTAGACTTTGAAATAAGCAGCGTGTATTTCGTACCACTAGGGGATTGGCTACGTATATATACGCAGCAGCCATATGTTCTTATTGAAGCGTCGGAAAAGCCATGAATTTGGCAGCTGGCACTCGACTCTGTATATACATACCGAGGAATGCTAATTGATGGAAGCTGCAACAAATTGGCTTTAAAGTTTTGCCAGCTAGTGTCAAGCCGCAATGGAATCGACTCATCCCAGTCTAGCCTTTGAATCCAAAGCTCTTGTAATAAGATTTTAGCTTTGGTAACTAGCGGGGCTAATAAACGAAGTGGGTCAAAGGGGCGAGCGGAAACTGATAAAATATTACGTTTAGTTGCTCGCAGCTCGCTAAAATTATCTTCCAGAATGAAGCGAAAAATGTCATCTTTCGGCTGCCAGTGGATTCCCAGCGTTTTGGTGGAGTCGGTATCGCTGAGCTGCAATAATTTTTGGAGACTCTCACTATCCGATGAGCTTGTATGATTGGAAAACCACTTTGCTAATTTCAGGCCTGCCGATTCTAAAATTGTATTTACTTCCTGTTGTATCTGGGTAAGGCTTTCTATACTGTCGAATCCTGTTAATAGGTCGTCGACGTAAAAGTCATTCCGAATGATTTTGGAACCGAGTGGATATTTGGCTTTATTTTTGTCGCTTAGCATTTGCAGACACCGTGTGGCGAGAAATGGTGCCGGCGCTGTGCCGTATGTTACGGTGTTTAATCGAAAAATTTGCAAATGCTCCGATGGATCCTGTCTCCACACTATGAGCTGGAAGTTCCTGTCGTCTTCGTGCACCAATATTTGACGATACATCTTCGTGATGTCGGCAGTCATGGCATATTTGTGCAATCGGAAGCGAAGGAGGGTCGAAAAAAGCTCCTCTTCAACGATCGGTCCGACCATCAAGGTTTCATTCAACGCAACTTGTGTTGATGTGCGACTCGAAGCATCAAAAACTACGCGCAACTTGGTAGTTGTGCTCTGCGGTCTTAACACACACTGGTGCGAATGAAATAGTGCGGCCCACTCGCGAGTCGATTATTTGTTGGACTCATATGCCCCAATTCGACATACTCTTGCATGAAGTCTAGGTACATTTTACGAAGTACTGGGTCTTTCAGCGTCCTTCTCTCCAGCGCCTGAAACCGCCGATTTTATATGGGTTTTTAGTTTACCTTGGACCCTTTTATTTGAATTGCCAATTTCAACTATATTTAGAGCGAATTTTTCTTTTCGGATTCGCAATTTCTGCATAAGCTCTTCGGCCATAAAGTTGACTTGAGAACCGGAGTCAAGTAGAGCTCGCGCTTGCACGTAAACACCGGAGCTGGCCTTTACATTAACTACGGCTGTAGCTAACATGACTCGGTCAGGCAGGTTGCTAATATGCATGGCCCCGTGAAGTCGAAGGTTGCGGCTCGGTTTCAAAGGAGATCGGATATTGATGCAACATGGTGTGATGCGAACGGTTGCATACACCCCAGCGATCTGCTTTGCACTTTGAGACCGTATGTCCCTTGCGCAAGCAATTTATGCACAGGGAAATAGATTTTGCAAATTCAAATCTTTTAAGTGCAGTAAGCGCTTGGAATTTTGGACAAGCTGTCAAATAATGATCCTTAGAACCACAGTGAAGGCAAGTCGGCAGTTTGGAATTCGTCGCGATAAATGTTGTCTTTGAGTGTCGCAGTTGTTGATTTTTTGTTTTCTGCCGCGTATCTTCATTGTTTGGCCTTTTTTGGGATGAGGAATCTTCTTCAGCTGATTAATGCTGGTATCTCTTGTTTACCATAGCTTCACACTCAGCATAAAGCGGCAGCTTATCATTGTCAAGTTGCTCCTCCCACTTTGACCGAGTAGTGGAATCAACCTTCGACATGACTATGTGAATCAACATCGCATTTGAATTAAGTTTATCGTCACCCAGCGATAAAAGGGAGTCATATACTGCAGACACTGTATCAATCATTGATCGCAAAGACGACGCAGAAGGCCTTTGGATTTTTGACAATTCAAAAAGTTTAGACACTGTATTAAAGAATATCAGGCATTTATTGTCATACACCTTTCTCAAACTTGCCAACGCGTTTGGATAATTTTCTTCCGACATTTGGAAGGACTTCACTGTGCCTAAGGCTTCACCGGATAGACATGATACTAAATGATTAAATTTTTCAATATCCGGGATTGTGGGATCATTGTGCACGAAACTCTCAAACAGACTCATAAAGTTTTTAAATTCGGAATATTCTCCTTTGAATGTAGGTAACGACATTTTTGGTAGTCGCAAGCTGTGAGGTGCAATAAAATATGTTTCGGCAATTGACGATTTATTTCTCGCCAGAATGGACTTTGTTTTTACAATTATTTCCTCTAACTCTCCACGGGCGAGGGGGGATGGCTCCATGTGTAGAAGCCCACGCAAGTGGGGAAAGTTACTGATCGCCATTCACTTGGGAGTGGCCAGGACGATTCTTCAACATATGGTTCAAGCAGCTCACAACGGCCGGGATTAGCCCACGTATCCTCTGGGTAGCTTCCGAACACCCGTTCGGGAGTGAGCTAACGTGAGAAGGCGAAGCACTCCAGGATAGCTGGTTGTGCGCTGGGTTTGGGAGCGGCCACTTAAAAATCCCCTCCAATGAAAAGAATTAACAAGCCTCGGATGAGAACTGCCTTTACTGATGACGACCCCTGCAAACGAAATAAGGAATATTATTTGAGGGCATGCACCTGGAATGTCCGGTCCCGTAATGGGGAAGGTGCCTCTGCCCGGCTGGTTGATGTCCTCGTGAGAGTAAAGCCTGACATCACGCCATCCAAAAAATGCGATGGACGGGGCAAGGTAAGAAAACCATAGGACCTTGCGACGTCTACCACAGCTGCCATGTAAAGGAGCGCAAATTCGGTGTCGGATTTGTTGTGGGAGAGAGACTTCGTCGCCAAGTACTGCGATCACTCCGGTGGACGAGCGTCTCGCGCGATTAATTAACATGCGACCAAAGATTCCTCCTATGAGCGCTTGGAACGTTCCTATGAGCGATGCCCTCGCCACGACATAAAAATCGTGCTTGGCGACTTCAACGCCAGGGTGGGCAAGGAGGGAATTTTTGGTCCCACAGTCGGAAAATTCAGCCTGCGCAACGAAACATCCGTTAACGGACAGAGGCTGATCGACTTCGCCGGGGCCCGAGACATGGTAGTCTGCAGCACCAGATTCCAGCATAAAAATGCACACCAAGCTACCTGGCTGTCTCCTGATCGAAAAACACGAAACCAGATCGATCATGTTGTGATAGATGGAAGGCACACTTCTAGTACATTAGATGTACGTACGATCCGAGGACCCAACATCGACTCGGATCATTACCTTGTTGCAGCCAAGCTGCGCACCCGCCTCTGTGCAGCAAAAAACGTACATCTACCTGCGCAAAGAATGTTCGACATCGAAAAGTTGCAATCACAACAGACAGCCAGAAGATTCGCCGCTCGACTCTCACTCCTGCTCTCGGAGAGCACTGCCCAACAAACCGGCATGCGTGAGCAATGGAGCAACATTTCTCCTTCCTTACGTACCGCCACCGAAGAAGAAATCGGATTCCGGCGAGCCCGAAAAAAACAATTGGTACGACGAGGAATGTCATGCTGCGATCGGCCGCAACGCGAGCCATGTGGATCGCTACAGAGAGCTGAAAAAGGAACAGAGACGTATTATCCGACAGAAGAAACGAGAGGCCGAAATACGTGAGTGCGAGGAGCTTGAGATGCTGGCCAATAGGAACAACGCCCGAAAATTTTACCAGGGCGTTGTCCTGTAAGAACAAGGACGGCGATCTGGTGACTGACGTACAGAGCAATCTTAAATTATGGAGGGAACACTTCTCGAACCTGTTAAACGGTGACAGCTGCGCATGTCATAGAGAATGTGAAGATCCCGATACCCCAATCGTTGACGACGGAATTGTCGTTCCGTTACCCGACCATGACGAGGTGAGAATAGCAATATCACGGCTAAAGAACAACAAAGCCGCGGGCGCCGACGGACTGCCGGCTGAGCTATTCAAACATGGCGGCGAGGAGCTGGTAAGGTGCATGCATCAGCTCCTATGCAGAATATGGTCGGATGAAAGCATGCCTGCCGATTGGAATTTAAGTGTGCTCTGCCCAATTCAAAAGAAGGGCGATCCTGCAATTTGTGCCAATTACCGCGGGATTAGTCTTCTAAATATCGCCTATAAGGTTCTAGCGAGCGTATTGTGTGAAAGGCTGAAGCCCACCGTCAACCAACTGATTGGTCAGGCACAATTTTTTATAAGAGCGTACAATTGCTGGCCTATGCCGATGATATTGACATCATCGGCCTTAACAACCGCGCTGTTAGTTCTGTCTTCTCCAAACTGGATAAAGAGGCAAAGCGAATGGGTTTGGTGGTGAACGAGGACAAAACGAAGTACCTCCTGTCTTCAAACAAACAGTCGGCGCACTCGCGTATCGGCACCCACGTCATTGTTGACAGTTATAATTTCGAGCTTGTAAAAAAATTCGTTTATTTAGGAACTAGCATTAACACCGATAACAATGTCAGCCTTGAAATCCAACGTAGAATCTCTCTTGCCAACAAGTGCTACTTTGGACTAAGTAGGCAATTGAGTAGTAAAGTCCTCTCTCGTCGAACAAAACTAACACTCTACAAGACTCTCATCATGCCCGTCCTAACGTATGGCGCAGAAGCTTGGACGATGACAACATCCGATGAAGCGACGCTTGGAGTGTTCGAGAGAAAGATTCTGCGTAAGATTTTTGGACCTTTGCACGTTGGCAACGGCGAATATCGTAGACGATGGAACGATGAGCTGTATGAGCCTTACGACGATATAGACATAGCGCAGCGAATAAAGATCCAGCGGCTTCGTTGGCTGGTTCATGTCGTCCGAATGGATACAAACGCTCCGGCTTTGAAAGTATTCGATGCGGTACCAGCTGGTGGTAGTAGAGGAAGAGGAAGGCGTCCTCTGCGTTGGAAAGATCAGGTGGAGAAGGACTTGACTTCACTAGGTGTGTCCAATTGGCGCCGGTTAGCACGAGAAAGAAACGACGCGCTTTGTTAATCTCGGCCAAAATCGCGTAAGAAGAAGAGAACTCTCCACGGGCAATGTCTTCTTCGTCGATTTCCTCAATTTTCGACTGACATTTCATGAGTTTTTCGCTGTGGGAATTCAATATGTCGAGTCGGCACTCCAATTCGATTGGATCTAGCGACATGGTCTTTTCAAGGAGACCCGTTTTTATGGGCACTATGCTGGTTTTTGCAACAGTTCTCTGGCGCTTTAAAGACTTTAAGTCCATCATCTCCTTACTTGGAGAGAGACTTGAAATAGCCGACTTTGGTTTACTCATGTTTTGAGATTAAAGTTCGCTGCTTTAGCCTGTGGCTATTGTAAAATGAAAACGGTTCTGGAAGTTTGTCAACACGAAAACGAAAACGAAGGCGATAAATACTGAAATATATATATAATAGCTGAAGCTTGACCAGAACCAACGAAAACGAGACGAAAATAAACAGCGAACAATTGAGTCTTTGCTCAAACAAAATTTGTATTGTCGAAAAAAATTTTTTTTTTTGAAAATATTGCGGCTGATTAAGAAACCGCCATTTCGTTTGATTAAAAAAAAAAATCCCGAAAATAAACCGAAAAATAGTACTCGCAAATTATTTGGCGATAAACAAGTTCCTCTACCTCGAGTCCCACTGTATCCTTCACTTCATAGGCAGTATATGTATATGTATATAAATATGTACATACCTATATATAAAAGTATATAAGTTTATTTGCATATAGGAAGTGGATACACGAGATGCCAATAATTGAAGCCCTTGTACTGTGAGACGATTATTAGCAACTGTAATAATCTCGGTCAATCACAAAGCCAATTTCTAGCTTCAATTCTTCGCACTCAATACCTGTTTATCGTGGACTGGTTTGTTTCCTGCTTCAACTTCCCTTTGGCAGGCCACGCAGTTGCAGGTCATTCCTCCCTCGATGTCCTATATAACGGTGGATATTGGTGGTTAACAGTTGGTGAATATGACGTATAGCTCCAGAGTTTTACTCTCCTTCGTAACGATGTTCTATATGTTTGTTTTTTTTTTTTGTTTTTTAACTTTTTTGAATATAAATATTTTATTTTATTTATATTTTATGTGTATAAGTATTTTATTTCAATTTCAAACAATTTTTTCTATATTTTTTTTGGATAGATATATTATATTATTTTTCCTTTTTTGTTTTGTTTTTTGGGGGCTCAGTTACTTCACTTTCCAAATCACTGCACTAGTTTTTGTATATGCATATATACATGTATTAGTTTAGCTGTCTTTTTTTTATATTTTTTTTTTGCGAGACGACTTTTGTTTTTGTTGTCAACGGACCGCGCAGGCAATATTCTTTTATTTATTCGGTTGGTTATTTAATTTAATTATTAAATATTTTCCGTGCAGGTTACACAAATCACCAACTTGTAATCTTTTGTCACTATTCATGTGTTTTATTTAAATAACTTCCGAATTTTAGTTCACAAATTATGTACGCAAAATTATTGTTTATTTCTCGAACTATTATTTAAATCTGTAATTATTTTTTCACTTTCGCACTCAGTCCCTGCTCGGGCGCCATGAAAATTCTTCTCTGTTTTGTGAAGATATTGTATATTAAATTAAAAAAAAACACTTTACTTAGGGAAGTGCGAATTAATTGCCTGTGGATTCGAATTCAAAGGATAAGACCGTGCACGTCCGATTACAATTCAAAAAGTGACTTTATTTTTCATGTTCAGTCCTTATATTAAGCCTAAAACTACGATAAAAGAAATAGCGGAAATGGAAGAACAGTATGTGGAGAGTTAGAGAGAGTATGCAGTTAAGTAAATAGAAATAGGAAGAACGGAAAGTATACCTGTAGAAATAGAGTCAATGATCGGAAGTAAATAGAAACAGGTAAAGAAATAGCGACAGCGAGAAACAGTAAAGTATACTACATACTTATAAATAAAAACTATAAAATAACTTAATATTAAGCTTGAATACATTTTCATTATTTAAATTCAATATTATATTAATTTATTCTATTCTAATTTACATTATATTATTCTATTAGAATAGTTTGCCAGAATCTGGCTTAACAGGTGTGTCATCGCACCGATACTTTAAGCATATATTGTGCAACGCGCAACAGACATTAGTAATTTGAGCTGCTTTCTTAGGCGAATAATGTGGCTCACTGGCTCCTAGTACACACCTCCATATTTTAAGACGCCATTGGTCCTTTCCACAATGTTACGTCCACGTGCATGAACCTCATTAAATTTGCTTTCTGTGGAGCCCTCTTCCGCTGATCTGTGGGGTGTTAGCAACCAAGGCTCCAGTGGATATCCAACGTCGCCTATGAACAAAATTTGATTTTGGGACTTACAGATTTCATTAAAACTTTACCTAGCAGCCAAACATTTCTAGTGCCTAGCAAGTAATCCTGCTCCATTGAAACCCTCAATTCACTTGTATTCCAAATTGATGAGTCATGGCAGGCTCCAGCGTATGTAGCATCGACATATCTTATTGCCATTTTGTTATCACATACCTGCAGATAAAATTATTAACATGCGTAAAAGCATACACAAATTTTACCAACCTACCAGCAAAACATTCATACTATAGTAACCCTTTCTGTTATAATATAAGTGTTTATTATTCCTATATAAATAGTTAAAACGCGATTATTTATTTGGTTTACGAGTATAATTATTTGCATGTTTACCTTGCATTGGGTTATTCAAGCGGATTACACTTGTCACGTAATATCCTCCTGGACACTCGTTCAGCCAATTGCTGACTGGTATTAGTTTCTTCTTCAATTAAACAAAGGCGCAAGTAAGCACTAATCATAACAATTTTAATATTTAACGCAAAAATAAAAATGTTTGACTACACAACAGCAATTTTTTCTGCACAAATTTGTAAAGAAAACATGAGTGATGTTCACAATGGCATATTCGAAACTCGAATATAAGGATTGATTCACATTGAATTAACGATACGAATTTTTTGTTCATGGGAAATAAAAAATTCATGGGATTGATTTATTCGCGGGAAATTTACAATAAGGCTGATTAATTTGAGAGTTGAAAATAAAGTCAGTCTTCTGTTGACCACCAAGGCTTTTTCGTGTAATTTAGTTAATTGGGTTTTTATTTTGGAATTTAAATTTAAAACGTTTTGAGAAATATTTCCTGTTCGTTTTGTTCGCGGTTTGGCAAAACGTTTCCGGACCCTACATTTTTGGGCCCAAAGTGTGGCAAAGTCTTAAGATGAAATAAAACTTGTCATTCGCGTTAATCTCTAATAAGTGTTTTAAGATTTGAAAAAAATTTACTTGTCTTTCGCGTTGTCTTTAAACTTTTAATTTATACTAAAACAAGTAACTTGCCGTGGTTTGCCCTTGGTGATCATCATCAGGCTCCCGCATCATCAGTATCATCGCTGGAGGCGAAGATCGAGGATTCCATTGTTATCGGAGTTGCCTTAGTTGTTGGCGATATTTCGGATCAAAGTCAGTACCTAATGTAAAAAAGCGTACAAAATTTCCGTTGGACCGTTATCTCAAAAAAGAAAATAGCTGTACATCGCTGTTCTACATTTTTCAGCAACGCTGCATCACTTCCACTGATCTGAAAATCCGCTGACGTCGTCGCGGCTGCAGCATCTCCTCGCTATAACACCCATTTGTTTCGCTGCCGCTGCTTAAATTTTGGCCTCTCTTTCGTTTGCTAGGCTCTCTGCTAGCCCTTCGTCTATGCATATCTCGGTTCGCTGATTTTTTGCAATTAAGTGCTATTCTGCTAATTCGCTACCATCGTTGTTGGTTCATTACCGCTGTTGTCACCTGTCAATGTTGACAGTTCGTTTTTTCGTCACTGTGCGCCAGCCCTACGCTCACGCACACATTGTTTCGCCGCCTTAACCAAGACGGGGTACTGGTACTAAGCATATCGTTTGCCGCTATTTACTTTGTTTCCACACTTACTGTTTTTCCCTCTTAATCAGTCGCCGTTACCCAACCAACATTTGAACGGGTTTTTCTTGCCATTTGTCGGTTCCTACGTTTATCGAATGAAAGGTAACCTTAGCATCAGCATTCACTGTGTCCTCTGTAAGGACTTATCGTTTAACAAATAACATTTTATTGCTTGCATTGTACATCTTTATCGCAACATAAAATAAATTTATCTGACAATGTCTCCAGAAGAATTGAAGCAGCAACGGGCGAATACCAAGAAGAATATTTCCCGCATCAAAAATATTGTTGAAGTAAGTGTACGACCAAGTGGTAAGGTACTCTCAGGAGCTGAGTACTAATGTCGATTTGAAGTCCTTCATTCTTATTTCAAGCAAGGGCTGTATATACAAACGAACATAGAGAAGTTAGATTCTGATCATGGTGGCCAAAATTGATTATCCAATCACATCTATCTGAGGACCACAACGTAACACTGTTAGATACTACTTGTGTCTTGCAGAGAAGCTCGAAGCTCCCCAACTCAAGCTCAGCGGCAAGTATTTTTAATACAAAAACTTCATCACGTCGTTTAAGCAAATAATTGATCGCGAATATAGCCTATCTAATATCAAGAAATTTAATCATTTGCGTAATTGTTGGAGTTGGAAATCATCAACGCATTTCAAGTCCCTAATGAAAATTATTCAAAGACATTGGAGAGACTTTAAGCTCGATATGATAATCCTACGCTTATAGAAAATATAAATGAATTTTTTGAAATTTCATCTGTTTCTAATCCCAGTGGTGGGCAGCTGAGAAGTCCCATTAACAAGACGCCTGCATTTTAAAGCTATTTATTGTTATTGGGCTGACAGCCAAATTTCACAAGCTATGCCAATTTACTTTGTTTTGCAGAGGGCAGATGAGGAGACCAACCGTAAAAAGAAAGAGTCCTTAAACCTTAAAACTTTAACAACCTTCATGCCGTCGGACCTGTTCACCACAATTCTGTCAAGGTGCCAAAGGCAAGGAATCAACCTAAGGGTCATTAATTTCCTTGTTCGAATCAGTCTTGCTTGGTATGCTCCAGTAACAGTCACAAAGTACAGAACTAAGACCGCTTCAAGGCCTTAAATGTGTCAAAACGCTTTGAAAATGTAAAAAGGCTGGGTCTTTGTATCAACTGCCTGTCAAATTGGCATCAACTGTCGAGCTGCCCTTCAACGAATAGGGTTTTCTAGTCAATATTAAGTTCGTGACGTATTTGGAAACTACCGGGTTTATAGAGCACTAGCAAACCCGGCCCCCTTCGCTGGGCACACTAAAATAGAATAGATATGGTTTAGAACAGAAAATATATGAATTTCATATTATTTATTTCTTTATTCTTTATTCAAGCGCTTTGGCATAAACAATATTTTTTGTTTTTCTATTTGTTTTTGAGTAAATATAAAATATAAATTGAAAATCAGGAAAAAAGAAGATTGTTTTTAAATTTCAAATCAACGCATATGAATAACTAAGAAACAATCGTCTTTTTTCCTGATCATCCATGCATTTTTCGTTTCAATTTATATGTTTTATTAAGCATTGGAGCTTTTTTAACCATTATCCATTTATATTTATCAAAAAAAAAAAAACGAAAAAAAATTTTTTTTCCACGAACACATAATTTCATTCGGATATCACATTAAATTCTCAAATTTCGTAAGAAATTATTCACTGTTCCAAAATCCACTCCAAAAAAATTCACAAACAATTTTTACATATTGCACTTACGTTTTTTCCTTATGGCATCCAAATCAGAAAGAAATATTGACACATTGTAACTCACACTGTCAATTTGACAGTTCAGTTCCGCCCCAAGCGTTAAAAAAGTAAGCGACATTATGGCTGGTTCAAAAGAACGCTGTACCCGTTGCCAGTGCTCCGAATTACAACCAAACTTTACGAAACCCATTTTCAATACTTACTTAACAATGTGCGTAAGTTTGGTTTAATTCGGTGCAAAGACATGGCGGGTCCACGTTTTGGCATATATTTCGAGACCCTAGTCATCAATAGGTATGAAAATTACCCCGTATTAAAGCACTTATCAACAGCTTTCATTTGATACCTATATTGTACATACACAACCAAAGGTTACCCGGGTCCACGTTTTGACCTACATCTCGAGACCCCAGACACGGAGCGGCATGAAAAATACTCTGTACTAAAGCATTCACCAACAGCTTCAATTTGATATCCATATTGTACAAACACATTCTAGGGTCCACGTTTTGGTCTCTATCTCGAGACCCTAGTCACGGAGCGGATGGAAATACTCTGAACTAAAGCATTCACCAACAGCTTCCATTTGATACCCATATTGTACATACACATCCAAAGGTTACCCCGATCCACGTTTTGACCTACATCTTGAGACCCTATCTACCAATAGGTATCCAAACTATACGTAAACCATCTTCAATACCTCCTTAACAATGTGTGCAAGTTTGGTTTAATTCGGTGCAAAGACACGGCGGGTCCACGTTTTGGCATATATTTCCAGACCCTAGTCATCAATAGGTATGAAAATTACCCCGTATTAAAGCACTTATCAACAGCTTTCATTTGATACCCATATTGTACATACACAACCAAAGGTTACCCGGGTCCACGTTTTGACCTATATCTCGAGACCCCAGTCACGGAGCGGCATGAAAAATAATCTGTACTAAAGCATTCACCAACAGCTTCAATTTGATATCCATATTGTACAAAGACATTCTAGGGTCCACGTTTTGGTCTCTATCTCGAGACCCTAGTCATGGAGCGGCATGAAAAATACTCTGGACTAAAGCATTCACCAGCAGCTTTCATTTGATACCCATACTGTACATACACATCCGAAGGTTGCCCGGGTCCACGTTTTGACCTATATCTCGAGCCATATTTCCAAAATAAAATACAATCCATGTTACTCGTGGATGATGTAGCTTTCGAATGGTGAAAGAATTTTTAAAATCGGTCCAGTAGTTTTTGAGCCTATTCATCACAACCAAACAAACAAACAAACAAAGTTTTCCTCTTTAAAATATTAGTATAGATTACGATCTGCCTGCTTAAGGGATTCCAGAGAACGTTAAATATAGAGAATTCTCACGAGCTACGAATAGTGTGAATTGTCAAAAATGAAGTGAAACCGCGAACACTATTTCACCTCGCTCAACTCGAAGGCGGGGAAGTTCTTAACAGACCTGATTACAGTGAATTATGTACAAGTACATTGGCTCTGCTCAGTTTTTGGTTTCTGTATGAAATCAAATTAACAAATGCCGACGGCATTTTGCAAGGCATTTGCTTGTGCATTTTTATGTTCCCTTGGTAAACGAAAATTTATTCAATTTGTATTTTCAAACAAAGATGATGAAGAAAAAATGATTGAATTTATTATATGCGCCAACATTTCAAATCGAAGTAACTTTAATATTTTGATTTAATTTACCTCTCACATTTTGGTATGTGCGTTTTAGTAAATTTAAAACTAAACAAATTTGATGAAAATTTTTACTAATATTTTGAGTCGAAATTAATTCATAGCATACAAGTGTTTTGGTATATCGACATACATATGTATTTACATTTGAATATGCATTTATTTGTTCCTTTGGCAAACCAAATTTTTTTCAATTTACATTTTATTACAGGGAATAATAATATATTGTACATACATTTGTATGTATGCATTTTCTAGATATGTAGTATAAAACTTTAAAATAAATAAAATAAAACTTCAAAGAAACGTATTTGCATACATATATGGGACAACTAAGTTCTATTGCATCTTTAATAAATATAGTGTTGCACGCATATGTATGCACTGAAGCAACATGACCTACCTCACGAGCATCGCCTTATCATATTTCATGCAATAATTAGGGAGTAAATATTCGAATTATCGAATTCCTGCAAATGCTAAAACAACTTCTTCTGCATATGCATCGACGTAGGTTCATGTGCGTATATGCACACTTGATGCCCTAACTATATCTATGTATCTATGTACGTTCAATTGATCAAATCAATAAATTCTGTATACAAAACGCTTCATTACCAGGCACACAGGAAGATGGCATATGCAAATATAAATATGTGAATTGAATTCAAGCAAAACAATGCTTATTAATATACACATATGCATGTACATATATACAACCGCACACACAGGGCACTCGCTTTATTGCTCAAAATGCGTATGTCGTTCAAAGCTACAATTCTATGCCTAGCAATTACAAGAACAAAATGCAGTCCTAGACGCAGGCGTAGCGGCCATCATTCTAGTTGCCATAGCGCTGAATAGTCGCGGCGGCGCCGAACAGTTTCAACTATTGTACTGTACAACAAAAACTCATCATCAAAAAATTCATTGATAAATTCGAGCTCATAGTTCTAAGAGCAAGTACTTTCATTCATAAAACGAGCCGCCCATATGCCAATTTTCTCGACCATTCGAAAATAGTCAATATTGGAATATTTCGCGTAGAATTATTTGCCAATCTATACTAATATTATAAAGAGGAAAACTTTGTTTGTTTGTTTGTTTGTAACGAATAGGCTCAAAAACTACTGGACCGATTTTAAAAATTCTTTCACCATTCGAAAACTACATTATCCAGGAGTAACATGGATTACATTTTATTTTGGAAAAAATTAGGGTTCCGTAAGATATTTGGATTTTTCGGACACAAACTGAAAAAAATCTTATATATATATTAAAATAAAGTCAACTTTTTGTGTGTGTTCGCTAACCGGCCGTGTCTGCACCGAATTAAACCAAACTTACACACATAGTTAAGAAGGTATTGAAGATGGTTTCCGTATAGTTTGGATACCTATTGGTGGATAGGGCTCGAGATATAGGTCAAAACGTGGACCCGGGTAACCTTCGGATGTGTATGTACAATATGGGTATCAAATGGAAGCTGTTGGTGAATGCTTTAGTTCAGAGTATTTTTCATGCCGCTCCGTGACTAGGGTCTCGAGATAGAGACCAAAACGTGGACCCTAGAATGTGTATGTACAATATGGGTATCAAATGGAAGCTGTTGGTGAATACTTTAATACAGAGTATTTTTCATGCCGCTCCGTGACTGGGGTCTCGAGATATAGGTCAAAACGTGGACCCGGGTAACCTTTGGACGTGTATGTACAATATGGATATCAAATGGAAGCTGTTGATAAGTGCTTCAATACGGTGTAATTTTCATACCTATTGATGACTAGGGTCTGGAAATATATGCCAAAACGTGGACCCGCCGTGTCTTTGCACCGAATTAAACCAAACTTACGCACATTGTTAAGGAGGTAATGAAGATGGTTTTCGTATAGTTTGGATACCTATTGGTAGATAGGGTCTCGAGATATAGGTCAAAACGCGGACCCGGGTAACCTTCGGATGTGTATGTACAATATGGGTATCAAATGGAAGCTGTTGGTGAATGCTTTAGTTCAGAATATTTCCATCCGCTCCGTGACTAGGGTCTCGAGATAGAGACCAAAACGTGGACCCTAGAATGAGTTTGTACAATACGGATATCAAATGAAAGCTGTTGATAAGTGCTTTAGTACGGGGTAATTTTCATACCTATTGATCACTAGGGTCTCGAGATATAGGTCAAAACGTGGACCCGGGTAACCTTCGGACGTGTATGTACAATATGGGTATCAACTGGAAGCTGTTGATAAGTGCTTCAATACGGTGTAATTTTGATACCTATTGATGACTAGGGTCTGGAAATATATGCCAAAACGTGGACCCGCCGTGTCTTTGAAGCGAATTAAACCAAACTTACACACATTGTTAAGGAGGCATTGAAGATGGTTTTCGTATAGTTTGGATACCTATTGGTAGATAGGGTCTCGAGATATAGGTCAAAACGCGGACCCGGGTAACCTTCGGATGTGTATGTACAATATGGGTATCAAATGGAAGCTGTTGGTGAATGCTTCAGTTCAGAGTATTTTTCATGCCGCTCCATGACTAGGGTCTCGAGATAGAGACCAAAACGTGGACCCTAGAATGTCTTTGTACAATATGGATATCAAATGGAAGCTGTTGATAAGTGCTTCAATACGGTGTAATTTTCATACCTATTGATGACTAGGGTCTGGAAATATATGCCAAAACGTGGACCCGCCGTGTCTTTGCACCGAATTAAACCAAACTTACGCACATTGTTAAGGAGGTAATGAAGATGGTTTTCGTATAGTTTGGATACCTATTGGTAGATAGGGTCTCGAGATATAGGTCAAAACGCGGACCCGGGTAACCTTCGGATGTGTATGTACAATATGGGTATCAAATGGAAGCTGTTGGTGAATGCTTTAGTTCAGAATATTTCCATCCGCTCCGTGACTAGGGTCTCGAGATAGAGACCACTACGTGGACCCTAGAATGTATTTGTACAATATGGATATCAAATGAAAGCTGTTGATAAGTGCTTTAATACGGGGTAATTTTCATACCTATTGATGACTAGGGTCTCGAGATATAGGTCAAAACGTGGACCCGGGTAACCCTACGATGTGTATGTACAATATGGGTATCAAATGGAAGCTGTTGATAAGGGCTTCAATACGGGGTAATTTGCATACCTATTGATGACTAGGGTCTCGAGATATAGGTCAAAACGTGGACCCTGGTAACCTTCGGACGTGTATGTACAATATGGGTATCAAATGGAAGCTGTTGGTGAATGCTTTAGTCCAGAGTATTTTTCATGCCGCTCCATGACTAGGGTCTCGAGATAGAGACCAAAACGTGGACCCTAGAATGTCTTTGTACAATATGGATATCAAATGGAAGCTGTTGATAAGGGCTTCAATACGGGGTAATTTTCATACCTATTGATGACTAGGGTCTCGAGATATAGGTCAAAACGTGGACCCTGGTAACCTTCGGACGTGTATGTACAATATGGGTATCAAATGGAAGCTGTTGATAAGTGCTTCAATACGGGGTAATTTTCACACCTATTGATGACTAGGGTCTGGAAATATATGCCAAAACGTGGACCCGCCGTGTCTTTGCACCGAATTAAACCAAACTTACACACATTTTTAAGGAGGTATTGAAGATGGTTTCCGTATAGTTTGGATACCTATTGGTTCATAGGGTCTCCAGATATAGGTCAAAACGTGGACCCGGGTAACGCTAGGATGTGTATGTAAAATATGGGTATCAAATGGAAGCTGTTGGTGAATGCTTTAGTTCAGAGTATTTCCATCCGCTCCGTGACCAGGGTCTCGAGATAGAGACCAAAACGTGGACCCTAGAATGTGTTTGTACAATATGGATATCAAATGAAAGCTGTTGATAAGTGCTTTAATACGGGGTAATTTTCATACCTATTGATGACTAGGGTCTGGAAATATATGCCAAAACGTGGACCCGCCGTGTCTTTGCACCGAATTAAACCAAACTTACACACATTCTTAAGGAGGTATTGAAGATGGTTTCCGTATAGGTTGGATACCTATAGGTACATAGGGTCTCGAGATATAGGTCAAAACGTGGACCCGGGTAACCCTAGGATGTGTATATACAATATGGGTATCAAATGGAAGCTGTTGGTGAATGCTTTAGTTCAGAGTATTTCCATCCGCTCCGTGACTAGGGACTCGAGATAGAGACCAAAACGTGGACCCTAGAATGTGTTTGTACAATATGGATATCAAATGAAAGCTGTTGATAAGTGCTTTAATACGGGGTAATTTTCATACCTATTGATGACTGGGATCTGGAAATATATGCCAAAACGTGGACCCGCCGTGTCTTTGCACCGAATTAAACCAAACTTACACACATTGTTAAGGAGGTATTGAAGATGGTTTCCGTATAGTTTGTATACCTATTGGTAGTTATGGTCTCGAGATATAGGTCAAAACGTGGACCCGGGTAACCTTTGGATGTGTATGTAAAATATGGGTATCAAATGAAAGCTGTTGATAAGTGCTTTAATACGGGGTAATTTTCATACCTATTGATGACTAGGGTCTCGAGATATAGGCCGAAACGTGGACCCTGGTAACCTTCGGACGTGTATGTACAATATGGGTATCAAATGGAAGCTGTTGGTGAATGCCTTAGTCCAGAGTATTTTTCATGCCGCTCCATGACTAGGGTCTCGAGATAGAGACCAAAACGTGGACCCTAGAATGTCTTTGTACAATATGGATATCAAATGGAAGCTGTTGATAAGGGCTTCAATACGGGGTAATTTTCATACCTATTGATGACTAGGGTCTCGAGATATAGGTCAAAACGTGGACCCGGGTAACCTTCGGACGTGTATGTACAATATGGATATCAAATTGAAGCTGTTGGTGAATGCCTTAGTACAGAGTATTTTTCATGCCGCTACGTGACTGGGGTCTCGAGATATAGGTCAAAACGTGGACCCGGGTAACCTTTGGTTGTGTATGTACAATATAGGTATCAAATGAAAGCTGTTGATAAGTGCTTTAATACGGGGTAATTTTCATACCTATTGATGACTAGGGTCTGGAAATATATGCCAAAACGTGGACCCGCCGTGTCTTTGCACCGAATTAAACCAAACTTATGCACATTGTTAAGTAAGTATTGAAAATGGGTTTCGTAAAGTTTGGTTGTAATTCGGAGCAGTGGCAACGGGTACAGCGTTCTTTTGAGCCAGCCATAATGTCGCTTACTTTTTTAACGCTTGGGGCGGAACTGAACTGTCAAATTGACAGTGTTAGTTACAATGTGTCAATATTTCTTTCTGATTTGGATGCCATGAGGAAAAAACGTAAGTGCAATATGTAAAAATTGTTTGTGAATTTTTTTGGAGTGGATTTTGGAACAGTGAACAATTTCTTACGAAATTTGAGAATTTAATGTGAAATCCGAATGAAATTATGTGTTCGTGGAAAAAACAATTTTTTTCGTTTTTTTTTTTGATAAATATAAATGGATAATGGTTAAAAAAGCTCCAATGCTTAATAAAACATATAAATTGAAACGAAAAATTCATGGATGATCAGGAAAAAAGACGATTGTTTCTTAGTTATTCATATGCGTTGATTTGAAATTTAAAAACAATCTTCTTTTTTCCTGATTTTCAATTTATATTTTATATTTACTCAAAAACAAATAGAAAAACAAAAAATATTGTTTATGCCAAAGCGCTTGAATAAAGAATAAAGAAATAAATAATATGAAAATCATATATTTTCTGTTCTAAACCATATCTATTCTATTTTAGTGTGCCCAGCGAAGGGGGCCGGGTTTGCTAGTATTTGATAAATCTTGAATTTTTGTCAAGTCGAGTGCCCGCGGCTTCGTACATATGTATGCATCAATATATGTACGTAAATATGTGTATATGTACAATGCTGTGCCTATGAATGTGCGCAGTGCCTATGAGTGCGCGCTGGATTTCTTGAGAAGTCTACCGTTTTATTTTGAGCTGTCGCTAGTGAGCATACATACACACAGCATATACATATGCGCATATGTATAAGGTTGTGTAAAAAGTCTTGCGGTATTTCCGGAAGCTTGTCTTTGCAAGCGCGTAGTTCTAGTTGTATTCGACGCATCGGTTCACGCTACAGCTTTTTGGAAAGCTCTTTTCACGTGCTAACACGTGTTTGATTAATTGTTGTTTGCTTTTAGTCGTTCGTGAGTTATAGCGTCGCAAACATGGAGCAAAATGAAGAGAAAATACGGCATATTTTACAGTACTGCTACGATAAAGGCAAAAATGCATCTCATGCTGCCAATAAAATTTGTGCAGTTTATGGACCCGACACAGTTTCCATTTCCACCGCACAACGATGGTTTCAACGTTTTCGTTCTGGGGCAGAGGTGATCGAAGATGCGCTACGGTCCGGAAGGCCTGTCGTCAAAAATTGCGATAAAATCGCTGAATTGATCGAAAGAGACCGGCATAGTAGCAGCCGTAGCATCGGCCAAGAGCTGGGCATGAGTCATCAAACCGTTATAAACAATTTGAAGAAGCTTGGATTCAAAAAGAAGCTCGGTGTATGGGTGCCACACGACTTGACGAAAAACAACATTTTTGCCCGTATGGATGCATGCGAATCGCTTCTGAATCGCAACAAAATCGACCCGTTTTTGAAGCGGATGGTGACTGGCGATGAAAAGTGGGTCACTTACGACAACGTGAAGCGCAAACGGTCGTGGTCGAAAAGCGGTGAAGCTGCTCAGACGGTGGCCAAGCCTGGATTGACGGCCAGGAAGGTTCTTCTGTGTGTTTGGTGGGATTGGCAGGGAATCATCCACTATGAGCTGCTCCCCTATGGCCAAACGCTCAATTCGGACCTGTACTGCCAACAACTGAACTGCTTGAATGCAGCACTCATGCAGAAGAGGCCATCTTTGATCAACAGGCCGAATTGTCCTCCATCAGGACAACGCCAGGCCACACACATCTTTGGTGACGCGCCAGAAGCTCCGGGAGCTCGGATGGGAGGTTCTTTTGCATCCACCGTATAGTCCGGATCTCGCACCAAGTGATTACCACCTATTTCTGTCCATGGCGAACGAGCTTGGTTGTCGGAAGTTGTCCACAAGAGAGTCCTGTGAAAATTGGCTCTCCGAGTTTTTTGACAATAGGGAAGCGAGCTTCTATAAGAGGGGCATTATGAAGTTGGCATCTCGTTGGGAACTTGTCATCGAACAAAACGGCGCATATTTGACTTAAATCGCATTATTATAACCAATTTTATGAACAATTGAAAATTCAATAAAAATACCGCAAGACTTTTTTGACAAACTTATATATAAATTCACAAATTCACAAATTTACATTTACATATGCCATCTTCCTGTGCGCCTGGTAATGAAGCGTTTTCTATAGAGGATTTGTATTCAGTTGAAGGGATTCAACAAAGTTTTACAGACACCAGACAGACAGACATACCATATGTATATAGTTTTGGATGATTTGGAAAAATTCAAATAGATAGGTCATATTAAAAAGCTACCTAACATTCTTTGCTTCTAATTACCAAGAAATTCTTATCGACTGCTGCTAAATTTTTATAATTCAGCCCCTTACTATTAATATTTGTTGAAAAATGTGGCTATGGTGAAATTGTCTTCGCGAGACGAGTACCCCCTCGAAATTCCATACGTTCCTGTCATTGAGACTTCTCTATACATTAACGTTCTCTGGGGATTCCTTCACCAAAGCCTTGAGAATATTCAACGCACTGAAACGTCGCTTTTTACACTCACCTAGCCGCAGAACAAGTTACGTAGCATTCATGGAGAAGTACGAAGTATTGTGGACCCATTAACGTTTACCTTCGTATTAGGGGCATGGTAACCTATAAAGTCTACGTGGCCATCTTCGTGTGCTTCGCAACAAAGGCAGTGCATATCGAGATTTTGTCTGATCTATCCTTCGGAGAGGCCTTCCATTAAACATATTCTGTCATAATACAACGAACTTTGTCGGCGCTTGCCACAACTCGCTGAACTAAAGGTTTTTCTTTTCGAGAAATAAAACCAAGATGCCATCATTAATTATTGCGCTACCGATTTTGTTAATTTGTACTTAATTCCCCCTAGAGCACCCACTTTGGGGGCATTTGGGAGGCTGCTCTGGAAACAACCAAGGGACATCTGAACCGCACCATCATGAACGCCAGACGTACGTACAAGAAGCTTACCACAATTTTAGTGGAAATAGAAGCCGTTCTTAATTCGCGTACTATATCACCTCTTTCTTCTGACCTCAACGACTATGAAGCTTTGACACCAAGTGACTTAACTGACATAAGTGCAGTTCGCTTAAATCTCTTCCGGTGCGAGCAGTGGTAGTGGCAGAACACATCAATCACATCGACAAATGGACTTACATCACAGCCATCAACCATCAAAATGGTATACAGTCTATGCAAACATTGCAAAAGACGCTATTGTTTTGATCCACGAAGACAATGCGCTACCACAGTGATGGCAAATGGGTCGCCTAATAGATGTCACTCCAGAAATGGATGCACTAGTTTGAGTAATCGACATAAAACCTCGAGAGGAATCAATCTTCGCCCCATCCAGAAAGTAGCAGAACTACTTATTTCAAAATCTTTTCAAGGGATCCCGGCCCCCGAACGAACCACCCTGCAAAACAGCGTAGGTTGCGAACACCTTCACGTGCAGTTACTAATATAGAATTTCATATACATGCATACTCTAAATGCATATGTTTTTCAGCTATTTCAATTATTGAACTACACATATATTAATTTGAGAGTTGAAAATAAAGTTAGTCTTCTGTTGACCACCAAGAAATGAAACTGAAATTCAAATTTGAAACGGTCGAGCCAAGGAGCAAAAGGAGATTTGGTGGCTCCTAAAAAACTCAGGCTAAAAAGCCCAATTGTATGTAAAACCCTGGAAAGAGGATAGATGGTCAAGGAGGGAAGAAGAAAAGTATCAGAGAAAGAGATAGGAAAGAATAGAGACAAAGAAAAGTCGTGTGAAAATTTTCCAGATTCTTTGGAAAATCTGTCAATATCCTCCGGTTTCAGAGAACGAATGTTACTCATTTTCACGACATCGGAAACCCAACCAGGACATTCACAGAGAAAGTGCTCAGTGCTATCCGCCTCCTCCAAGCACGACAGGCACATTGGGTCCTCAATGATTCCAACGGAGGTCATATGGTCTGTAATAATACCGAACATCAACCGAACGTCTTTCCTTCCAAGTTTTAGTAGAAAGTTTGACAGCTTTCTGTTCGGACTTGTCACAAAACACTTTGCAGTTCTGCAGCGTTCTAGACCGGACCATCGCTCTTTATGTAGATTGCATACATTTTCGCTGATCCAATTCACGATTCCTGCGGAACTGGTTGGCCAATTCATCGGCAATTTCGTTTCCTTGAACACCGGAGTGTACTGGAACCCATATAAGTACAAGCCTTTTTTGCCTTGCGACAGAATTAAGCTTCTTTTTACATTCTTGAACAATCTTTGAGGTTTGCTTCACGTTTTCCAGGGCCTTTAGTGCAGCATAACTGTCACTGAAAACTCCAATCTGTTTCCCGCTCCATCTCCTCTCGATTATCCATTCGGCTACTTTCTAGATGGCAAAAACTTCCGTTTTAAAAACAGTTGCCATTTCTCCCATAGCATAGTGATACTTATTACTATTGCTTAAGTACTATTCGGCTCCACACCCTATTTCATTCTTGGACCCGTCGGTAAAGAAAATATCAGTCAAACCTCCCTAAATGCATTCTGGATTTCTCCATTGCGTGGGCATCAAATTTCCTTCCCAATGAAACTGTGGCTATCAGGTCATCTTTAGGTGCCAAAAAGGGGATACTGCTCAGATAGCCCTTTAAAAATTTCTCTGTACGCCTTGCTTTTATTGCTTCCCCTTTAGATCCAAGGGGAGAAAATCTAGCATAGCATTTAGGGCATCACCAGAGGTTGTACTCATGGCACCCCTGATGCATAAACATATACTTCTTTACAGCCTATATAGTTCCCGGATTGTGGACTTAACCATGTTCCGTCACCACCAGACCACCGAGGCGTAAGTGATGATTGGTCTGATAAGTGCTGTGTATATCCATAGGGCCACAGCAGGTTTCAGACCCCAGGTTTTACCAAAGGCTCTACGGCATAGCTGAAAAAGTCAGCTTCTTATCCAAAATTACTCCTAGATATTTAACTTCATCGGAAAGACCAAGTTCATACCTTTCAGTGCTGGTTGTTTTGTTCAGATTAACGGAAAAAACAGTCTCATGCACCAGTAATCGATTTTGTCCAGAATCCTCTGCATTTTCGTGAAACGCCTCCTTAGGGATTTATCTGATGTTAGCGCACAGACATCGTCCAAATATGCTTGGACATGAATACCCAGTTCCTGCATCTCCGCTGGCAGAGAGTCTACGACCAAGAACCACAGCAGCGGAGAAAGAACACCCCGTCCGTGCTTGGCCCTGACGGTGGCTAGTTCGGCACTGTTCTCACCAGCGGTTAACAACCTGTCAGAGAGCATGGAATATATCCATTTTATGGTTTTATTAACTTCGTGTCGTTCGGCAGCCATTTGGCAAAAGCGGCAGACATTGGTCTCAGATAGACCAATATTATTTAGATGATACCTCAGGCTGCAGTGACCTTTAAGATATCCTGTAGAAAGACGAAGATCTACTCTGCTTAGTGAGAGAAGCTTGTCAGATATTCCTTTGTTGGGACTTAGGAATAGTTTGGCTTGAAGTTGACCGGCACAATTTAGCCAGTGTGCAGTAAATTTTCTTTCTTCCCATTTCCTAAGGAATTCATTAATGTGGCCTTTTGTGAGTCCACAGAAAGGCTCAGGACCAGTAAGTTGCATATTTGCTCCTTGTTTTGCAAGGTCGTCAGCCATTTCATTTCCCTCATGTCCTTCATGTCCCGGAATCCAGCCTAGTGTTACTATGTTGAGGTTTCCTAACGTGTTGAGAAGGTTTAGGCAATCATTTACCAATTTGGAGGTGATAGTTGTTGATAGAAGGGCTTTTAGAGCCGCTTGGCTATCTGAAAGTATGTAGATGTGAGTACCTCTCATTTTCCTGCTAAGGCATTCTCTCACACATATTTCAATGGCATGTATTTATGCCTGGAATATTGTTGAGAAGAGTCCCATCGGAATCGATTTTTTGAATTTTGGCCCATTGATTCCTGCCCCTGTTCTACCATTTTCCAATTTGGACCCATCAGTAAACCATAGCTGAGAGCCAGGTTTGAAAGTGATAGAATTAGTTCTCCAGTCTGTACGTTCATTAATTATAACTTGGAAGTTCCTGAAGAGAATTGGCTTGGGTGATAGTATCTCATCCCTATGAAGAATGGGACTATGTAGGAAGTCTTCTAAGATCTTTAAATGTCCTTTCATATCCCCACTTTTAAGTTCAGATACACCTTTTAATCTTAAGGAACTCGAGCGAGCTTCCCTTTCAATCAAGATTGGAAGCGGTGGTATGTTCAGGAGCGCACCCAATGCATCCATGGGACATGTTTTCATAGCCCCTCTAATACCAACACACATCAGGCGATGCAGTTTGTTTAATTCGTTTACTGCTTTTCTTTGCTTGACCTTGGGCCACCATGCCAAAGATGCATAAGTGACTATGGGTTTCACAACTGTGTGAATGTCCAGAAGGTCATTCTAGGGTTCAGTCCCCATGTCTTACAAAAAGCCTTGTGCAGGCAAAGAATGCCCTTGTGGCTTTTGAAGTAACTCTTTCAATATGGGACTAACGCCAAGATAGTTCGCTTCTGTCGAGAGTTGAACTGTTCTTCCATTAAGGGTCCGACATTTGAGATTTATGTTCCTTCTCCTAGTAAACGGTACAAGTGCTGTTTTGGATGGGTTAATGGAAAGCCCTTTTTCCGTGCACCATTTGCTTATTATTGTAAGGGCTTGCTGCATGCGATCCCAAATGGTTTCCTCCTGCCAGCCTAATACATAAACTACTAGGTCATCAGCGTAACCTTGAGTGTGAAAACCTATGTTGTTCAGTTTTTGGAGAAGTTCATCTATGATTAGAGTCCTTGAGGGCAACCTCTTGTGGCTTTGATAGATTTGATTGTTTCTCCTAGTTCAGTGTTGATCGTCCTAGATTTCAGCATGAATATTATCCATCAAGGGATGGGTTCAGGTACCTCCTTTAGATATAGGGCATTATAGATTGCCTCATAGGAAGTGTTATCAAAAGCCCCTGATATGTCAATAAATGCACATAGAGCTATCTGTTTGGACTCAATAGCCTTTTCAATAACTGTTACCAGGCTGTGTATTGCAGTCTCAGTGGATTTCCCTGTTGATAGGCAAATTGAAGTCGATGCAGTGAGAAGTTAGCTAGATTGTTTTCCCTAATATACTGATCAACTATCTTTTCCATTGTTTTAAGGTAAAATGAGCTGAGACTAATTGGTCTGCATGATTAGGCAATTGTTCGGGTTTTCCCCCAGCTTTGGAATAAATACAACCTTAACCTCAGCCCATTTTGTAGGTAAATATCCTAGCAGTAAGCTTGCTTTGTATAGTCTGGTCAAATTAGGGATAATATGGTGTGCACCCTGCTGTAAAAGACAGGGGAATATCCCATCAGGACCAGGAGATTTGTATGAGCTGAATGTTGATATCGCCCATTGTACCCGCTTTTCATGGAATAGCTTGTTTGATAGTTTTAAGTTCTCAGCACTCTCAGATGTAGTAGTTTCTACCGGCACAGAGATCTCGTCTAGCACAAGGGATCCAGGGAAGTGAGTGTCCAGCAGAAGTTCACTGGTTTCCTCTGGATTCCTTGTGTAGCTTCCATCTGGCATTTTCAGGGTACTAATGCCGTTTGAGTGATCTTTTAGTAGGGCTTTTTGGATACGAATAGCATTCGAAAGACTACAAAACTTTTCCCAATGATTGCTCCAAGTAGCCCTTTTAGATTTCCTCAATTCTTTATTGTAGTTGGTGAGGGCTATTGAGTAGAAGGACCAGCCCCCCGTTGCTTTAGCTCTATTCCATAATGTTCTTGTTTCTTTACGCAGGTCGGAAAGTATACTATTCCACCAAGGAACATTTCTTTGTGGCTTTTTCACTTTTACTGGACAACTTTCGTGAAACGCAGATGTTTTGTTTGGGTGTAGTTCGTTCGATTCGAACTCAACCTCAGATATAAGTTGAATATGACGCTTAGAGCAGTTAACACTTTATTCTAAACAAAAGTGAAAGTAGTCCCAATTGGTTGTTCTGGGGTTTCTGTAAATTGTCATTTGTGGTTTGGTCGCACCTATATCAAATCTAATATGTCTGTGATCCGACATAGATGTTTCCTCTCACACATGCCAATTTGAGACTTCCGACAAAGCATTATGACTAGAGAGAGTGATGTCAAGGACTTCTCCCCTGATTGCATTAATAAATGTCGGCTCGTTGCCTCGATTTAGGATAGATATACTATACCTAAGTAGAAATTCAAGAAGGTACTCACCTCTTGGATTTATGTTTGTGCTCCCACACGCTGTGTGGTGCGCATTTGCATCACAGCAGGGGATCCACCGGAGACGTTTTTGTTGACAGTATTCCACCAGGGCTATAACCTCCCTTGTTGGAGCAGTAACCTCATCTCCTGGAAGGTAAGCGGAGGCAAGTACTACCTCATGCTCATCTGTGCTCGTTGTCACTTTTACCTAAATCGCCACCAGGTCTTCTGTAATAAACTGTGAAATTGGGATAAAGATTAGTTTATTATTTATTATCAACGCCGCTCTGGGACGGTTTTTGTTAGCAGCATGTATCCACTTACCGTTTACGCTCTGGAGTCCCAGAACGACCTTCTACGTACCCATGGTTCTTGAATGAAAGCTACATCGAAAGGTTCTTGGCTAATCTCCTCGTAAGCAAGTCCGAGGCTGCTTTTGCGTGATGGAGATTTATTTGAAGGCATCCGAGTTGCCTTCTGCTGTTACGAGGTTTTTGCTTTGGCTAGGTCATCTAATGATTCTTCGTTTGGCAATGGCTGCCTTTTTCTTACATCGGTTGCTTTTAAGCAGGACTGCTTCCTCAGCGGACATCTGATCCGATCTTCGAGCCTTGTTATGGCTGTGCGCTTTTTTATGGGAATGCAGCGGGGGTCGCATGCGAATGCCCTCGGCCACATTATAGCGCCATGTGCCGGTTGTTGTTGGCTTTTCTGCCTCGTGTCTGGAGCAACTGGCTTTATCGTCCTGGGCTATTGAAGCCGTTGGAGTCAAAGTTCTTGCTTCCTACGAGCTTTGTTCCACCGAAGGTTCAGAGTCCTTTTCGGTAACCTTGGGCGGATCAATCGGGCCTTTAGATTTTGGCCGAAGTTGGGTTTTACCGAACCCGTAGTTCAGCCAATTATTGAAGGTTTTCATGACCTCTGCGGAGATTGGGTCGATAGCAACAGAGATTTCTACCACAGTACCCTTGCGCACTTTGTTGAGCACCCCATCCTCAGTTGAGGTGCTGTCCAATTCTGGAAAGTGACCAACGAAGATTTGTGGGCGCGGTATATCAGCCTCCTTTACATTTTTCAGCTGTGCATCTTTCCACGCCTTCAGCTTAGGAACTGCTTCCTTTAGCCAATTATCCATATCATCGCAGCCGCATAAGATAACTATGTATACTGGGCGAAAGGTGCAGCTATTAAATTTGGGCTGTGCAGGACCAGCCTGCTTATTCCTTATAGCCTCCAGGATAGCATGTTGTATGGCCGTTAGCTTTTCCGTCGACCATATTGTAGTTGGATAGTCAGGAGGTATTATTCCCAACTTCGTGCTATACGCCGCGTCTTTGTAAGACATTTTTGTTAAGTCTACCTTGACTTTTGGATTAGGCACTGCTCCTTTGATCCTTCCGATTCGGTAGTCTCGTCTGCCTTTCTTCCAACGCTAGAGCTCTCCTGTAAATTGGCACGCTTAGGGGAGCTTTGCCTGCGTGGTGCTGCTGGAGCGTTGTCGCTTCAGATCAGCTGGTTTTTGAGCCAGCTCTTTTGTCTCGTCAATGCTGTAGACCCTTTCTGGCGGCACCACACAGCCGCACCTTGTTTTCATTTTTTCTTCCTGAGTCACGAGTGGGAGAAGCTACTAGTTTCCCCTCTTCCTCTGATGATATTGCAGAAGCTTTGCCATCTGGCCCCAGCGCCATGTCGTCAACTTCTATATCCTTGATTTCGCTGGCAGTTGGAGGGCATTGGTTGCCCTTAGCTGCCTGCGATGTTGTTGGTAGTTCGGCACTGTTTACCGAAAGGACGTTATCGACCTGGTTTATATAAGGCACTCCTGTCCTTTTTAATAAGTTAATGTTTGACTCTGCCATGTGCTCCCACGAGTAAGGGGAAAGGAAGGTCGAGCCACGACAGTTCCCCGGTGTCGCAGTAACACTAACTACAACCAGGGGCGCCCAAAATCTGGAGGTCACCGTTATTAGACATACTAACGTAGAGCCATTCATCCTATAGGCACGGTTCGAATTACACCTAGGATTACGGGTTTTTTCGAGTTTTGCCTCTCTAGATCCACCATTTTTAGTTAAAAGCAGGGGCACCTCGTGCACGAGTGGCATTCTACCACAATGGTCTGTCTTTAGGCTACTGGCACAACTGCCATACGCCTCTGTGTGCATTCCACCAAGAAGTAACGTACACTTCACCCCTTTCGTAGATCGTGTAAGGCTGATTATTTTGATTTTCCACTCTGGTAAGCGTGTTGATTTCTATTGAGGGGACTTTTCGGCAATACCCCCACTCGAATATGTTTCTCCACCACTCGTTCCAGACTTTTCAACACAAACGATGTCAAACTGATTGGTCCAAAAACTTTTTGCTTGGGAATAATCATCTTTCCCTGTTTTCGGAATAAATACTCTTACGCGTCGCCATTGGAATGGTATATGACCAAGTGCAAGACATGCTCTGAAAATGATTTTCAGGGTCTCAATCAGCCTGTCTCCTCTTCTCTTAACCATTGCTGGATATATTCCATCAGGTTCAGGGGACCTTACACAAATCTTCGACAGTTCAGGGTTCCACCAAGGAACCGCTTCCCTCTGTTTACTTTGCCTGAGTGGGCACAGCCCCTCGAAGCATTTGATTAAATTGCTTCCTAATTTCTCAGTGGCATCATCAATCATTTCTATTGATTTGGGTTTTTTCAGGTTTGACAATCGCTCTGTTACAAGCTCACCATACCTGCCCCAGGGCACATTTCGCGGATTCCTACCAGGAGGTACTGATATTGTATCAATTCCCAGTCGGAATTCGATAAGACGAAAGTCCTCTTCCAAAACTCACCATCGGTTGATTTGATTTCCAACTGACCTATTGGTAAGTGTTAAATCAATCGCCTCTTGTCTCCTTTTGGTCACAAAAGTTGGTTTGTTACCAGTGTTTTGAATGACCAAACGGGATGACAGGATAAAATCCAATAACTTGAGACCTCTCGGGTTGCATTTGCTGCTTCCCCATACAATGTTCTTTGAATTTGCATCACAGCCCACTATTAGCCCCAGATTATTGGATTCTGCTTACTTGACTACTTCTCTTAGCTCCCTGGAAGGAGGTGACTGTAAAAAGTCGTAGGGTAGTTAGTAGGGGTGGGATTATTTTCGAATAATATTCGAATAAACATTATTCGAATAAAACGAATAATACTATTCGTTTCAAATAATTCGAATAGTTCATTATTCGAATACCTTACTATTCGAATACCTCACTATTCGAATAGTTTACTATTAGTTTACTATTCGAATACCTCACTATTCGAATACCTTACTATTCGAATACGTCACTATTCGAATAGTTTACTATTCAAATACCTCACTATTCGAATACCTTACTATTCGAATACCTTACTTCGACCCGAGATCGATACCCAGTACCAGGTGGGAACCCGCCTGTGGTAGCGGATTTCTGTCGTGTCAAGATCTTTATTCTGAACACGCATGTGTGTGAGGAGTTATGCTGAACTACAGGAAGGACCCGAAGTCCAGACACTCGCTTGTACCAGCCTTTCTTTGCTACTCTCAACAAGAATGAACTTGCTTTCTCGGGAAAAAGCATTGGAACAGTGCACCTTTACGATGCCGTCCACCACGCTTTTACCCTCGCAACTTGACGCGTCTTTCGACTCACCGATAGCTGTCAAGATAGTCCTGTTGCTCTTTGGACAGTAGACTGTCTTGTCTTTAGTAGCTCTACCGTCATTGCCTTTGCCGCCATTCTCGCGAATGATTCGCCAGACGTTGACGGAAGAGTGTCATTCGACATTTGAGGTCCATAGCCTTTGGCTTGCCAGGTAAATGATTGTCTGCCTTGGATTGAATCGAGGATGCAAGCATTTCCAACTTGCGTCTCTCGACTTTCCTCTTCTTTGCCTTTGTATTCTTCCCGGTCATTGGTACAGACCCCGTTTCGTTTCCGGAAGAGTGCAACGTTACAGAGGAATCCTCTGTTCTGCCACGCTTTCCCGTTTCCATTACAGGTGTCGAAGTTGACGGAGCTTGAGTACTTGCCTTAGCTGATGCTTCGCTTTCTTCTTTGGATAGACCAACACCTGCTTTCGTATTTCCAATAACGTAAGTCGTTTTACCGGTACTTACCTGATTCACACCAGGTTTGACCATTGTCAAAGACTAACTCAGTACCAGAGATCCTTCTGAGTCTACTGAGAGATTGTCCCCCATCTCGACATCCTCCGAAACTTGTTCAGTTGCTTCGGATTGTTTGGGCGACGGGGTATCGCTCACACTCACTCGGCTCTCCATTGGCATAGCCAATATGCCATGTTTCACCACCAGTACTTCGCTTCCTCGGGAGCCCTGGGTGTCAGTTCCGGTCATAGGGGGTGTGGACTACGGGCTGCACATCCGATGTCCGGACCGTCGACTGCTCGGGAGGATTTCCCAAAAGTCGGTTACCTCGTGCAGAGAGATCCTTTGTTAGCCTCCACATTGTGATAAAATACATTTTATACCTCCAGCCAAGTTGTCGGTACGCTAATCTCCACATAGTACTTGGGTGGCCACCCATTCCGCCGTTCCGCGGAACCGAAAATAGTAGACGATTCTTAACAGACTTTCTAGGTATATTTCTGGTATGTGAGGGCCAGCTTTCCCGGATTGCCATTTCTGATAAAAGAAAAATTTATTAAAATGACTCACCCTAATGTGTAGTAAACAATTAACGAATCGCATCCAGGAATGGAGGGTTAGACTTTTCAAAAAAGTTGCAAACTTATACAAAATTGTATTAGTTTGCAGAAAAAAAAATCCATTATTTTTGCGGAAATGGCTTACAACTGTTTTATGGTTGATCTTTAGCTCGTGGGCGATGTTAAGACTACTTTTCTTTATTTGATTTATCGACATTAGCAACATTTTTTTTAATATCAAAAATGGAAAAACCTTAGTATAATGTATATCGCTTTGAAAAAAAAGGTTAAAAGGGGGGATAGAGAGGTGTATCCCCATCTTAAAACTGAAAACCGAACCTGCCGGAGGCTTATAGTCTTAAAGTAATTTAATGTTAAAGTTCTCTAATTTAGCGAAAAGTTGGTGTTGCCATACGCCTGAAATAAAAACGAATTTCGTATGCAGGGATGTTCAGTGGAAGGCTCATTGTAAATCTTTTTGTATTTGTACAGTATTTTTTGCTGTAATTTAAAATTGATAAATATTTTTGAAAATAAAAATATACAACTCATTTAAACTTAAAAATGATAAGATATAAAGCGTATCACAAAAAATAATTAAGTAATTAAAATCAAATTAAATTAACTAACACAGTATTTTTGCGTAGAACTTATTATCGCGTGGGCGGCCTTCGGCCGCGCTTCAAAAAATTAACCCTCATTAGTCCAACTCCGGCTACGCAATGCGCAGTATTTTTGCGTAGAACTCCTTTTCGCGTGGGCGGCCTCCGGCCGCGCTTCAATAAAATAACCCTCATCAGTCCAACTCCGGCTACGCAATCCATAGTACTTTTGCGTAGAACTCCTTTCCGTGTTAAAACCATTGAACCCAAAATTAAAACATCATATGCGTGTATGTAGTAAGGAGGCACAATACCCCCATCCCCATCATTAACACTAAACTTAAATACTTAATTTTTGTTCATATTTTTGTTTCATTTGCAGGCATCCGGCAACACCATACTGTTGTCATTCCAATCTTCTTCTTATTCGCGTTTAAAATTGGAAAGTGATTGCATGGACAAATGAATTTGCATTTAATTTTAATAGAAATAATTCGAATATAAGCATAAAAATCAGTAAAAACACGCGTGTGAGTGTATGGCCCCTATTATGAGCAACATTCGATCTTCGACTGTAGTCGAAAGTGCTGATCGAACGAATTTTCATTTGGTATTATGGTGCTCATTCGTTGAAGAATAGAACTATTGTGAATTTCGATCGCTCGACGCATTTACAATAGATAATTTTTTCTCAGCTGATACAGCATATCAAAATAAAAGAAAAAACGATTGTGTTGAAATTCTTTGCTAACAACATTTTTAAAAGTTAAAAAAAGTATTTTTTGTGAAAATGAGTACAACGGAGTTGTGGTGGATTCATCGGACGCTGAAAGATTAGTGGAACTAGCTAGAAGTAGAAAACAGTTGAGGGGCGCATCCAACCCCCTAGAAATGGCTTCCACTGAGTAAGTTTAGAATTTTCAAAATGTGTTGACATACTTAATATTACAGAAATTTCCTTACAGTTATCCGATGAGACCCTCAACGATGATGCTGAAGATATTGAAGTGGAGTCAAATAACGGAGAAGCAGAAAACATAAGAAATGAAATTCTTAGAATATTAAAAAAAAATCTAAAAAGTATTAAATAGAAACCTTTACGCCACAGTTTCTGTTTTATTTTTGTTATAAATTTTCTTTATTCAATTATTCGCCATTCGAAAAAAAATGTATTTCAGTTCCTCTACGTATTTCAGCCCATACCTGCCAAGGGAAAATAAAAATGTATTTCTATAAACATCACAAAAAAAAACCATTATTAACCTTAATCCATTTTGCTGCCGTTCTAACTGATGGTCCCAAGTAATTCAGCTCCGTTGTAAATTCCTCTCATTTTTTTCCTGCTTGTACTTTGGTGGAAATCCCTTTGGCGAATTGTGGATTCTCCTCCATTATTCCTACATAAAATTAACAAAATTAGTATATATTTATTATTTGGTTACTATAAAACAATAAATAATCGCATACAACTTACATTTTAACACAATACGCTACACAATCGAAAGCAAAATTGCATTCGACTCTAAATTCGGTATATAACGAAAATTTCGACAGCGTTGCACCGCTCATAATACCAAATTGACATTCGATTTTCGATCTTCGACAACCAACGAATATCGAAGATCGAATGCAACTCATAATAGGGGCCTATATTTGGTGAATTTTAGTGAAGTGTTAAAAAATATATAGTGTAATGTGGCAAATTATAGTGAAGTTTCAAAGGGCATTTTGAAGGCAAATAATTATGAAATTATTATTTTCCGAATAATTTGGAGTTATAAAGAGTGTTCCTTAACACCTCACTGACATCTTCACCAAGTTTCATTAATAAAGACATAATAGTTTGCCAAAAATTGCCCAATATACATTATTCTAAATTCCAGCCTCAAAAATGCCTGAACAGAATCGACGAAACCAAAATTGCACTTAATTAGCTGTTACAGTATCGGTACCATAAACACCATTCGCAACGGGTTTGCATTTTTGCCTACATCAAAAAAAAACTGTGAAATATACCGAATTTTCTCCTTGTTGGCTTCCATTGTTAACACCCTGTAACTGACAACTGAATAGAACAAACAAACAACAGCAACAAAATTTGTTTAGTATAAAATGTCATCTTGACAACCATCATACACTTTACATTGTTTGATTGATACTTTACGAGATATCGATCACTACAACCATCTACCGAGAAAATAATGGATTTCTTTTTATTTATTTATATTCAAGATAAAATCTTCTGAACCCTCTATCGTTTGACACCATATTGTCATACATATGTATGTTTATATTTCATTTATATTAACTTATGAATTAAGAATTTAGCCTTTTTAAAAAGCCGAAGCCCTTTTCTAAAATATTCCAGTTATGGCCCTTTTACGCAAAACTGGATCATCGTTGACGTCATTCAACAATTCCTTAACGATGCTCATGTGCCGTTGTTTTTGGTCAAAATTCAACAACTTTGGAACGAACTTCGCTGCCAAACGATTCAGGCCAAAAATTTCCTCAACATTTTCATCGGTTGTTGATGGACTGGGGTATCTAGAGCGAGCGTCGTCATTCACATCTACTCGCAAACTTTTTTCACAATTTTTTCTATCGTTTGGTGTTTCATATCCCGGGTTTCGAACTCAGGCACTACGGAATAGTAGTTACAAAGTAATTCGGCTTCAGAAATGAAAGGGTTTGTAGAGATTACATTTGATTTGAGGTGATGAATATATGTTATAAGGCTTAAGTTTTATTTTAACAAGATTATACAAGGGCGGCCGCCGTAGCCGAATGGGTTGGTGCGTGACTACCATTCGGAATTCACAGAGCGAACGTCGGTTCGAATCTCGGTGAAACACCAAAATTAAGAAAAACATTTTTCTAATAGCGGTCGCCCCTCGGCAGGCAATGGCAAACCTCCGGGTGTATATCTACCATGAAAAAGCTCCTCATAAAAATATCTGGCGTTCAGAGTCGGCTTGAAACTGTAGGTCCCTCCATTTGTGGAACAACATCAATACGCACAACAACAAATAGGAGGAGGAGCTCGGCCAAACACCCAAAAAGGGTGTACGCGCCAATTATATATAATATATAATATATAATATATAATATATATATATATATACTTGGGCTGAAAAGTTCCGGACCTAACACTTATATGGCATTAATTTTATTGCGTTCACCTCTTTTTCAGTTAGTACTAACCTTAAAAAGACAGCTGTTCCAATTTCATTATATTCCATTCATTAATTTGTGAGTTATTGCGCTAAGAGTGACACCGATGATGCACAACGTAGTGGACGTCCAGATGAGGCGGTAACACCAGAAAACATCAAAAAATCCACAGTTTTTAATGGTCGAAAAGTGAAGTTGGGTGAGTTAGCTGTAATCGTGAAGAAAGTGTTAGCTTTATATTGCATGCGCATTTGGCTATGAGAAAGTTCTGTTTACAGTGGGAGAAACACGCCTTCCATATTGACCAAAAACAAGAACGTGTTGATGAATTTTTGCGCCGATATGTGACAATGAATGAAACATGGATCCATTACTTTACTCCGGAATCAAAACGATTGCCATCTAAGTGGACAGCCACTGGTGAACCTCGTCCAAAGCGAAAGCACAACAATCGGCTGGAAAGGTATTTTGCGATGTGAGTGGTGTAATATTCATCGACCATCTTGAGAAGGGAAAGACCATCAACAGTGAATATTATATAGCTTTGTTGGAGGGTTTGAAGGCCGAAATTGCAAATAAACGTCCGCATATGGCAAAGAAAAAAATTTTGTTTCATTAAGTCAATCACACCTATGGTAAAACTACATGAATCGGACTTCAAATCTACCGTATTTGCCAGATTTGGCTCCCAGCAACTACTGCTTGTTCGCAGACCTAAGCCAATATGCTCACCGCCAAGAAATTTCGTTCGAAAAAAGAGGTTATCGCTGAAACTCAGGCCAATTTCGAGGCAAAAGATAAATGATTGCGTTATTCTTATGGGAATTACGTTGATGAATAAAGCTAATTTGGGCCTGGGACTTTTCAACAACGATTTTTCAACTGCAGACTCATAGAGGATGATATTTTAAAAAACGTTATTTTTGTTCCGAAACTTGATGTTTTGTTGTTGTAAATAATTTTTTTAATAAACAATTAAAAATTTAACTAATTTCTGCGCCTCTGGGATGAAAATTTTTTAAAGATATTAACGTAATAAACATCTGTACATTTATGTATGGAAAAAAATTCGTGCAATTTGAAAAGGATTAATTACAATTAATTTTTTTGTGCCAGAATGCGCGCTTCAACTTACGCGGACTCACACGAACACACAAACGGCGACTCGCGGGCGGCTTGCGAAAAACCGTGTTTCGGACACATCTCAACGCGATATGCTTCCGTAAGATCAGTTTTGCCGACTTTTCCGTTACTGGTGTTTACTTGTTTTTAAAGATTGGCCTTATAAATAATTTATGTATAACAGAATTTGTGCTTTGACTGTCGCGGAAATGCGTAATGATAATTAAATCAAATGTATTCAAAGGAATGTATAAGCTGTCATGCAAGGTTTCATATATACTTCTTTATTACTAACGTTTATGTTAACATATCAGATCTATACATTGTAAGTTCAGTCAGCAAATGCCCTTAAAATTTCTCGCTGAAAAACAACAACAATTCACGGACGGTTACAATAAGTGAAACAGATGTAGAAAGTTATACAGATATCACATATTCATTTGAAAAATGAAAATCAAATAAAAATGAAAATCATTCACGCTTTTTACACTTTTCATGTAGTTTGTTTTTACATAATGGGTATAATTTTAGATTGATCGTGGGCTGAAAATATTTTGCACTCGATGGAATTTTTATCTTTTGGAATAAAAGAATGGAACTGCCTCGTTTTCAAAGTTTGCGCTTTGGAATAGCGCTTTTTCAACTTACTAGAGTGATTTTCATGTTCTTGTTCATTACAGTAATCAAATTTAATTTTCTTAAAATTGACTTTTGCCCAATCATACAACTGTTTCGGTCCCGTAATTTTCACCGGGATTTTATCTCGCAAGCTTGCATGGTACGCATCTCTCTTTATAGCACCACCAATACCATCGCAGGCACCTTTCCCGTGTGCAGAGGCAAAAAAGTGACACTCGG
Organism: Anastrepha obliqua; assembly: GCF_027943255.1. Classification (NCBI taxonomy): domain Eukaryota; kingdom Metazoa; phylum Arthropoda; class Insecta; order Diptera; family Tephritidae; genus Anastrepha; species Anastrepha obliqua. The sequence goes on along the minus strand of NC_072897.1, from coordinate 51,086,177 downwards.
CATCGATGCCAAAATCCTTTTTGTGAAATAGTAAATTTATAAAATTGTACTTGTTTTTGTACTGTGAGGCCGCCCCGTCGGAAAAATAATAGATTTTCTTCACATTTCATTTACCAAACTGTTTAATCAAATATTGAATCAATTTAGAATTGAACAAATTGACTGAATTATCACAAAATTCTTATGCTGTTCTACGCCGTTTTCTTTGTAATGCACAACGTAAGGATGTATTGTTGCCTGCGTTGTGTTCCAGTATTCTGATTGCACAGAATTTTGAACACGACCCTAAATTTCGCATTTTGGTCACTTATTCGAACTAGATTTGTGTAAACACGACTATGGTTTTGTTTTCCGAAAGGGTTACAACAACGATTTGCATGTGGCATTATATTAGTCTATACAGTAGGTTCTGTTTTTATGCGGCTTTTTTTATGCGGTTTTGAAATAGTGCGGTTTTTTTTTAATTACAAAATGCATGTCGACCTATCGGAAATTGTACATATAAACAAGATTCTAAACCAGCTAAGCAAAAACTCATCTTCGATTACATCAGAAATGCTAACCCTACAAGTATTGAACCGCCTGCATAAGCATTTAGATCAGACGTGTACATTTCCTCAAGTGACGAAAGCTATTTTACGCCAAATCCTAAACGTATGCGCAACATGTGGGTATTGTCTGATTCTATTTCTGACGAAATTTATTTTTCGATTCTGATTTCTTAAATAAAGATATAATTTTCAAAAATACAATATTTTGTTTGTGCGATTTTATTTAATTATTTCAGATTCATGCGGTCTATGGAACGTATCTTTAGTAATAATATGGGACTAGTGCCCTTTTTTATGCGATTTTATTACATTATTTCAGATTTATGCGGTTCTTAGCACTTTTGAAACGTATCTATAGTTTTACTATAAAACTGGTAGCTTTTTTATGCTGTTTCTTGCGGAACGTATCTACCGCATAAAAACAGAATCTACTGTACTTAGTTTTGTACACATTAACGTACGCGATTTACATAATATCACAGTTTTTATTATCACCGAAACTCATCACCACAGTATTCGAAAGGAGACTAGACACAACTAATGACATTGTCGGCAAAACTGATCTTACCGAAGCATATCGCGTTGAGATGTGTCCGAAACATGGTTTTTCGCAAGCCGCCCGCGAGTCGCCGTTTGTGTGTTCATGCGCGTCCGCGTAAGTCGAAGCGCACATTCTGGCACAAAAAAATTAATTGTAATTAATCCTTTTCAAATTGCATGCATTTTTTTCCATACATAAATGCACAGATGTTTATTACGTTAATATCCTTAAAAAAATTTCATCCCAGAGGCGCAGAAATTAGTTAAATTTTTAATTGTTTATTAAAAAAAATTATTTACAACAACAAAACATCAAGTTTCGGAACAAAAATAACGTTTTTGGAAAATATCATCCTTTATCAGTGTGCAGTTGAAAAATCGTTGTAATCGGATACTTACTTTACGAGAAATGTGATAATTATTCAAGCGCTGCAAAAAACTTCGATAGTTAATAAAACAAAAACTATTTAGAATTTTACAACGAAATTTTCTGAGTGTGCTTCTGGATGATAGAACTCAGTCATGGCTGAATTTCATCGCAATATATTCACTTTGGTAATTTTGTGGCCAACTTGAGAAAGCCTTACCCTAATTGGAGTTTTAGCTTTCAAGTGGTACCCAAAAATGCAAATTCCAAGACCATGGATTTTTGAATTTTTTTCTACGTACGGGACACTGTGTACCGGACTGGCTATACATAGCTACTGTTGGCGCACTTGATTAAAAGATACGACTTTTTAATACCACAATTTCAACTTAACTTTTAACGGAGTTTGCTCTTGATGAGTGTTTTTTTATGTTAAATTAAAAAAAATATCAAAACTAGCGGTTTCTACGCTCTAAAATATTTCGTGTACATAATGCGCATTTTTAAAACGAGAAGTGGTGTTATATTTTAAAAACCTTAAACAATTCACCTGAAGCACGGTACTACCGCATGTTTTCTTGCTTTATCTGGAAAGTATTGACACGTGTATTTTAACCACCTCGTCCAAAACTGGTTTGCAAATGTTTGAGACTGATGCCAATGTAAACAAATAAAGGGTTTTCCAATAACAGGTGTTATTTTGAATAACCCGCTATTTCCGAAGATGTCACTTTGATATTTGACAAGTAGAAGCTACGCCATTAATAAAAATGGAACGATACACGCTTAAACAACGCATTGATATTATTAAAATTCACTATAAAAATGGAGAAAATTTGGCAGAGACGGTTCGTAAAACTCTAACATTTTTGGGTCATCGTGAAGCACCTTGTCGAACCGCAATCCAGAAATTAGTGAAAAATTTCGAGCTGTTTTGACAAGTTAGTGATGTGAAGAATAAAACCCGCGCACGTCGCTCAAGAACAACTGAAAATATTGGAACTGGGCATTCCGCATACGTCATTACACCGCATTTTGCATAAAGATTTGGGTCTTAAGGCTTATAAAGTCCTGTTAACACAAGGACTCAAGCCAGGCGATCGTCAACAACGTCGTGTCTTTGCTGATTGGGTCGTTGAAATGCATGAAAATGATCCGGAACTCCATCGAAAAATCACCATTTCCGCCTCGGTGGCTTCGTGGCTTTGGCGAAAAGAAAATACAGAGCTGAATGAAAAAAATTGGTTGGGTGCAGCTGCATCTGCAATAGGAAAAATGGTTTTTAGTGATGATAAAATGGACAAACATATGTATTTAAACATTTTGAAGAATAATTTGCATGATATTACCGTTAAACTTGGACTGGATGCTAAAGGTTTTTTTTTCAACACGACAATGACCCAAAACACTCATCTCGTATAAGAATGCCTTATTTACCACTGTAATAACATCAAAGGCGTAATTAAAGACAGCTTTACGTGTTGAGTGGGAGAAAATTGCAGCTAATGAAACCAGGGTATTGGTAAAAAGTATGCATCAACGTTTGGAAGCAGTTATTAAAGTTAAGGCGGCCCAACAAAGTACTGGTTACTCGTTTGTTCTATTATTTTTTTAATAAAATATTCTTATATGTCTATGTACGAGTAATATTTTTGCATCAATTTGTTCCTTATTTCGTTATTACCGTCAGTTCTCTAATTCCAGAAATGAATTTGGAAGTTTTTGTTCCTTAAATATTGAACAAAAATGTTATTTTTTACGAATATATTAAAATTTTGTTCTTTTGTATAAATCGAGCTAAGTACAGGGTGGCTGATGAATTTTGCTACATTAAGAAACTCAAATAACTTTTTTTTTAGTGTATGGAATTCATTTATTTTTTTTTCAAGTTGAAGGTCATTAAATTTTATTAAATGTAGCTTAACTAGTTTTAAAAATAATTGAATTTAAATGCCCCCCATGCTCGTTGACACAAGTGCGGCATCTTAGTAAAAAGTTGTTCATTGCTGCTTTGAGAGTTGCGACAGGAATAGCCGCAATTGTTGCCCGAATGGATTGTTTTAGTTCATCCAAATTTGTTGGCTTTGTTTTATAAACTTCTTGTTTACATAAACCCCACAAGAAAAAGTCAGGTGCAGTAAGGTCAGGCGACCTGGGGGCCAACGAAATTCGGAGTTTCTTGAAATCAGTTTATTGGGAAATTTTCGTCGCAACTCTGTCATAACAGTCTGGGCTATGTGAGACGTTGTCCCATCTTGTTGAAACCACACAGAGTTGAAAGGAATTCTCTTTCGGCGTAGTTCTGGATAGAAAAATTCTTTCAGCATTTTCAAATAACGGTCTCCAGTAACCGTAACGGTGTGACCATTTTCTTCAAAAAAATAAGGCCCGACAATACAGCGTGAAGAAACCGCATCCACACTGTCACGCGAAGAGGATGCAATTCCGTCTCGTGGAGTATCTGTGGGTTAGAAGTACTCCATATTCGACAATTTTGTTTGTTCACACTGCCGTTTAAATCGAAATGGGCCTCATCAGACATGAAAAGGCAGTTTAACATGTTTTGGTCTTCTTCCACCATTTGCAGGATCTTCTGGCGAAATTCCAAGCGAATCGGCAAGTCTGCTGCATTCAGTTTGTTAACCATTTGAATTTTGTAGGGAAATAAGTCTAAATCTTTGTGCATTATTGTTTGCAAAGACTGTCGGCTGACACCAAGTTGAGCAGATAAGCTTCTTGTTGAAACCCTTGGATTGCTTTGTATAGCTGCAGCTACAGCAGCGATCGTTTCCTCCGTCCGAACTGGTGGGTTTCGATGATAAGGCCTTCTTGCGACTGTTCCTTGCTCAGCAAAATTATTCACCAGTCTCATTATGGTCCATCTGCTCGGGGGATCGCCGCCAAACATCCGCCTGTACTCTCCAAAACTACGGACTCCAGTGCGTGATAGCGGCGGACTATCCAAATTCTTGTTTGCGTGTCCCAGTTATCCATTTTAATAAATTTTAAAGATCAATCTGCAAATTAAAACAAAAATGGAACAGATAACTTAAAAAGAAAAAAAGTTATTCAATTTTTTTTTGGTAGCGGCTTTCATCAGCCACCCTTTATCAGGTGTATCTGTTTATAAACTGTGAGTGTACGAATGAATAGTGTAACCACTTAGTAATAGGAATTCTTTATAAAAAATTATGGTTAACAATTGATTTGATTCATACATGAAATCATTTAGTATATTAAAGTAAATAAATAAATAAATAAATAAATAAAAATGTTTGTGACAATAACAATGTTGTCTGTCACAGCTCTTAAATTAATAAATAATTGAACTCTGCTATAAGAAAATCTCTATAGTGCCAGGCTGAGTATGTGAAACCAGTAAGTGTTCTCCCATTTTGGCCATTTAGTATATATATTACTTCAGCGTCGTTTAGCTTCTCTGCATTTAAGTATCTTTGTCTGATTTCTTCAATACAGTGCACCTTCCTAAGAAGTGATACATAACTTCTTCTTTGTTTGAGTTTAATAATTTATCCTAGTAGGTGGTCCAATGACCGACACTGCGACCTAAAAGATCTTTTGTGGCAAGCTACCTAATTTAATATGGATGATCCTTCTGATCATCCGCGAAAGTTGCCCGACCACTACATCAGGTTCTAGTTTGCCCAGTTGTTCTCTGCCTTTGGAAAGGAGTTGGTTGAAAGCCATGTTCTTCCAACAATTTTTCTGCTATACGTATAAACCTTAGTATATCTGTAATAGGAGCTTTCTTTATTTCTTCCGGATCCAGTTGATCACGGTGGAAAATTTGCATTCTGGTTCTAGCCAGTGCAACGCACTCGCACAATAAGTGCTCCGTTGTTTCATCATCTTCAAGACAGAGTCTACACTCAGTGTCCCTGAGGAGTTGAATTCTGTTAAGATGATAGTTTAGATAGTAGTGGCCCGTAAGAAAGCCTACTATTTTCCTGATATCTACTTTTCGTAAGTTAATCAGTTCCTTTTTGTAGGTAAAGGGTCTAACCAACCTCTTGGCTTGACGAAGTTTCAGATTATTTTCCCAGTAAGCTATTCTGAGAGTATGTTCCCACTGGTCTACCCTGGATTTAGCTTCCGCCCAGTTGATACCACAATATGGTTCTGGTCCTATAAGGTCTGATGTCGATCCAGCCCTTGCCAGTTCATCAGCAATTTCGTTACCCTCGATTCCAGAGTGACCTGGAACCCAGCAAAGTACAACCGTATTTTTTGTACTTAATTTTTGAAGATTGTTTACACATTCTTCCACTAGTCTCGACTCCAAAGAATGAGACATTAGTGCTTTCAGTGCCGCTTGGCTGTCCGAATATATAGTTATGTGGGCCCCTTTGATACCCCTTTTTAGATTTGTCAGTGCACAGATCGAAATCGCTTGGATTTCGGCCTGGAAGACACTGGGCCATTTGCCCATGGGTTCTGAGATTTTTGTGTTGGGTCCAAAGATCCCGGCACCAACTCCAGTATTTGTTTTTGAACCATCAGTGAACCATATTAGACTTTTTGGGTTAACCCAAGGTCCTCCAATTTCCCATTCATCACGGTCTGAGATAATTATCTCATAATTTCTATTGAAGACCCATTTCGGAATCATGTAGTCTGTTACTGAACAGCTAATATTCTTATCCGGTATTTTTCTTAGAATACTCATATGACCAAAGTCACTGTATTCCTTATTTGACAAGATTTGCATTTTTAGTGCATTTCTGGCTGCACATTTCCATATGAATATATGCAGTGGGGATAGTCCTACTATCGCTTCAATTGCAGTTGTGGGACAGTTTCGCATGGCACCTGTTATAGACAAACAGGCCTGCCTTTGAAGACTTGCCAGTAATTTCTTGGCTGTTTCTTGTGTGGTTTTGGGCCACCAAACAAGGGACGCATAGGTGATGATTGGTCGAATCATCATTGTATACATCCAATGAATCATTTTGGAGTCAATACCCCATGTTCTCCCCAGGAGACTGCGACATGCCCACATGGCTCTGGTGGCTTTATCTATCACCGATTTAAGGTGAGAGTTCCAATTTAATCTTTTATCCAGAACAACTCCTAAATATTTGACCTCATTGGAATAGTTTATATTTGTTCCTTCGACAGTAATTGAACCAAGGTCCAACTTATATCTGTTTGTGAAGGGTACAATAATAGTCTTGCTGGGATTTATAGAAAGTCCTTCTGCACGACACCAGTTTAGAATGAAATTTAATGTTTGATTCATAATGCTGGATATTGTTCTGTCGAATTTGCCATGAATAATCACTGCAATATCGTCAGCATAGCCAATTACCTCCAAGCCTAACTCACTTAGTTTGACTAGGAGGTCGTCAATGACCAGGGACCATAATAAAGGTGACAAAACACCACCTTGGGGGCATCCTTTTAATGCTTTGACTGAGACTGATACATCTCCTAGAGATGAGCTGATTTCTCTGCTTTCCAGCATTGCCTTTACCCACCCTATGGTCGGCTTGTCAATGTTTTTGTTTTGTAATGCTCTATCAATCGAGCGATAATCTGTATTATCAAATGCACCCTCGATATCTAAAAATGCGCATAAGGCGATTTCCTTAGAAAAATGAGCTTTCTCTATCTTTGATACGAGAAAGTGGAGAGCTCCTTCTGTAGATTTCCCTTTATTATATGCGTATTGCGATTTATGCAAAGGTGTGTTCTTTTCTAGATTTTCTCTAATGTGAAGATCCACCAATCTTTCCATTGTTTTTAGGAGAAACGAAGTTAAACTAATAGGTCTGTATGACTTTGGAAGTTCACTGGACCTCTTGCCCGTTTTTGGAATAAATATCACGTTGACCTTACGCCAAACGTTTGGTATGTATTCCATACTAAAGCTATTCCTAAAAATGGCAACAAGTGGTTTTATTAGTATTTCTATCCCTCGTAAGAGGAGGGCTGGAAAAATACCGTCTACCCCTGGTGCTTTAAATGATTGGAAGGACCCAACGGCCCATCGTACTTTGTTTGGGGTAAAGATACGTCCTGACAGACTCCAGGATTTTTTGTTAGCCACGACCCCTTGGTCTGGTGTTAACTGATCCTCCCTCACTGTCGATGACGTATCTATAGATCCCGGGAAGTGTACTTGAAGCATATATTCCAAGGTATCTTTCCGATTTTTTGTATACGACCCATCTGGTCTTTTTAAAGTTGTAACACCGTTTGAGTGTTCCTTGCACAAAGCTTTAAGGAGCCTGGCGCCCTCTGGCGCTTCGATAATACTTTCACAGTATCTTCTCCATGACTCGCGTTTAGACTTTCTCAATTCTTTGTTGTAATTTGTTAGAGCAACCCTGTAGTCGTCCCATACCTTTGTTTGAGTTACTTAGTGTGCAAATTTTTACCGCGTTTCCATAAGCTATTGCATTCAGTTTTAACAAACCACATCTTACTTTAAATATTGCTGTTATGTCAGCTAACGCATATCTTCTCTAAAATATGGTTATTCTTTTTAGTGATCTAAGTGTTTATATATTCGTGTCGTGCTTGATAGTGCTTTTTGTTTTGCCATGTTTAAATTTTGTAGTTTAATGTTTGATAAAAGCTTGCCAGTCCGTAGCAGTTATACATATTTTCTTAAAGCTTTAGGCCGAGCTCCATAGCTAAGTCATTGAGTTGTTTGAGCCGAAACACGTTTTTTCGTAATATGCACTGTGTAAGTTTGTCCGGGGGTCTACTGCTGTTGTATTCGCAGCGTTAATGCATAATTCGGGGTGAAGTCAAGTAATTTGAAAATTCTTCTTCCTCGAACAGCGTATAACCCCAGATTTGGGAGGCGTATGTTTTTACGGCTCTGCATACAGCTGGAAACAGCTTCCATTTAGCTTTGTATGAGATGTATGGCTTAGCTAAGAAATTGATCCATGTACATACAATTAATCCAGCTTTTGCTGAATTATTTCTGGCTTGCACATGTTTAGCAAACGCCATTTTGAATGTGAGACTGGCACCACCTCACCTTTGCACCACCATTTTTCTGTCTTGGCGAGTTGACCACCTTTTCTAAAGACCATCATCTTAGATTTCATTAAATTTACATCCATGTTTCACTCAGCGCAAGATATTTCTAGTCAAAGATTGCATGACATTAGGATTAACTGCTAAGAGAACAATATCATCAGCATATAGAAGAATGCGTACATTTATTCCATCAATCAGTATACCACCTTTCAAACAGTCATGTAGATCATTAAGGTATTATGTGAAGAGCAAAGGCGACAACTGACAACCGGTTTCAAAATAATATGATACTTCATTTCCTGTCCAAAGTGCTGTTCTCGTATTCAAATATATATCTTCAATCAGATTTGTTATTTTGTTGGATAATCCCATCTATCGAAGCTTGTAAAGTAATGGCTTCCTGGGTACCCTGTCGAAAGCCGCTTTCAAATCAACAAAGTATGCATAAACTTTTTTGTTTTCATTGAACTTTAAATGTACTATAGATGCAAGATTGTATATGTTATCCACCGTTGAGTAGTTTTTCTAAAGCTGGCTTGAAATTCAGTAAGCATGTTAATGTTTTTTGATCTGTGGTTTTTTTTGCATACTCTGGCGTTATAGTGAGCGGAATTCAGCGCCCTGCGCACAGTACGTGGGTCAACAACTGTACCAGTGCTTTCCTTTATCGATGCAGCAATTTCTCTTGACGGAGTTTGTGGCTCGTTTTTAACTATTTTTATTGGTAGCCACCCCTTTTCCCGAATCCTGTTTCACGAAATCGTTTTTCCCGACAGATATTTTTCCCGAATCTAATTCCCCGACAACTTTTTTCCCAAATCCTATTTCCCGAAAAATGCTTTTTTCTTTGTTAAGACATTTTTATATCGTATCATTCTTTATTGTTGACTTGGTAACAATATAACAAACCTTCAGTTTTGTTTAGAAACTTGTAATTTGACATTTCGAATCAAAATATTTCTTCAAAATTTTTGTTTTAATTCTAATATATGGAGCCGTTAGACAAAATTGTCGGTGAAAAATTAATCATTGACGGTTACGTATATTTAAAATCGAGAGAAAGAAATGGAAAAAAGTATTGGGACTGTAGTCGATTACAGAAAGGTGAGTGCAGTGCAAGAGATGCAACGGTCGTGAATAGTGAGGATGTTATCATACTTAGAGGACCTGCACAATCGAAGCACGGTGGATGTGTGCACCGAATCGTGAAGAAGGTACTATTTCCTTTTGACTGTCGGAATTTACATTTTCGGAAAAACAGTTGTCGAGAAATTAGATTTGGGAAAAATATCTGTTAAGTTTTCGTGACACGAGTTGTCGGGAAAAGAGACGGGAATCATTTTTATTATTTCACGCTTTTCACGTTTTTTGCACTCTGGTTCATCTTGTAATCTTTGTTTTTATTCCAGTAATAGTGGTACGTGGACGATTTACTAATGAGTATATCTCCCGAATGGTCTTGCTTTGATTGTACGCGTTTTAAACAATTTTTCTCACTTCAATTGTGGTTTCTTTCCTTTTTTTAATTCATTTTTATCAATCACGAGGCGTCAGTAAAATTTTTTAATTAATTCCTATGAATAAGTTCGTGCGGTTTTTTTCGAAATTTGAAACTTTATTGACGTAAAATGGTTACAAATTTAATATTCATAGTATTGTCCATCGCTTGCTACTACTTTTTCCCATCTTTCTGGCAATTCACGGATTCCCTTTGTGAAAAATTCGGTCGGTTTTGCCGCAATCCACGAATCGATCCATTTTTTGACTTCATCGTAATTACGGAAGTGCTGGTCAGCCAGGCCATGTTGCATCGATCGGAAGAGATAGTAATCGGATGGCGCAAGGTCTGGACTATACGGCGGGTGGGGTAGGACATCCCATTTGAGCGTTTCTAAGTATGTTTTGACCACTTGTGCAACATGTGGCCGAGCATTGTCATGTTGCAAAATAACTTTGTCGTGTCTATCGGCGTATTGCGGCCGTTTTTCTCGCAGTGCTCGGCTCAAGCGCATCAATTGTCGTCGGTAGACATCCCCCGTAATCGTTTCATTCGGTTTCAGTAGCTCATAATACACAACACCCTGCTGGTCCCACCAGATACACAGCATAACCTTCAGGCCATGAATATTCTGCGCCGACGTCGATGTTGAAGCATGGCCAGGGTATCCATACGTTGCCCGACGTTTTGGATTGTCGTAATGGACCCACTTTTCATCGCCAGTCACAATTCGATGCAAAAAACCCTTTCTTTTGTGCCGTTGAAGCAGTTGTTCGCATGCCATAAAACGGCGTTCAACGTCTCTTGGCTTCAATTCATACGGCACCCAATGGCCTACCTTTCGGATCATTCCCATGGCTTTTAAACGTTTGGAAATGGTTGATTGATCAACTCCCAAAGTTTTTGCAACCTCTTCTTGCGTTTGAGCCGGATCTTGATCGAGCAATTCCTCCAATTCGGTATCCATGAACTTTGGCGGCGCACCCTCGCGTTCTTCGTCTTCCAAGCCAAAATCACCACTTTTAAAGCGTGCAAACCACTTCTGGCACGTTCGCTCAGCTAGAGCATGCTCACCATAAACTTCCACCAAGATACGATGACTTTCGGCTGCTTTTTTCTTCATATTAAAATAATGAAGAAGAATTCCCCGCAAAAACACATTATTTGGCACGAAATTCGACATTTTCAAGTGTGGTAAAAATATTGTTGTTTACGCTTCAAATAAAAAACTTATACTGACGTTTGTGCCTTACGACAGTAGCTCTCCAATGAATGTTTGGAAATGTGGATCGATGGAATAATAATCAAGTTACGCCACCTGTTGTAAAACCGCACGAACTTATTCATAGTCCTATTATACAGATCAGTCTTAAAGCTACCATACTAAACAAACTCACTGAAAAAAGGAGCCAGATTGGCTTAAATTTTTGTTAAAATTATTTTAAAAGGCAAGCCGAGCTAACGTGACGGTGACTTTTGTCCTCCAAAAAGGTGGCCAAAAAACATTTTATTTTACATTTTTACAAAAATTAGGCTAGTAAGAAAAAGATATTTAAACTGAAATAGAAATTAAATAAATCATAGTTTTTGTTAAATATACTACTTTTTATGTTTCCATTATGTTCTGGGCACGGGAGATGTTATAATTTTCTAGATGACGGTGACTTTTGTCCATCTCTGTACAAATGCATACATGCATACATATGTAATTTGTCGTCGAATACATAAACTATAAACTGAAATACAATATCAAATAAGTGTTGGTTTATCTTAAACCATAATTTATTTGCGAATACAAATACTTCCGGTTAACATGCACATACATATGTATAATATTTTATAGTGTTATATACCAAAGTAAAAACATAGTATGTACACACATTTGTGCATGTAATGCAAAAACGCAATGAATTAATTTAAAAAAAAATGTATTAAAACTTACCCCGGTCGCATGCATAGACATCACACAACTTTCCTTCATAACGCAGTCGCAGAAACAATAATACCACGCCTTTATCCCATCGAAATGCATAACCACATCAATTCTCGGCGCAAAATTTTGTTTTTGATATGTATATTTTTTTTATTTATTTTTTATTTTAATTCAATCGAAAAAAATGTGGTGTAATAAATATTATTTCAAAAATAAGAAAATAGTAAAAATCTAATTGGTTTAATGTCGAGGTGAGAGATGTGTTGTGTGTTGAGGTGAAAGATGTGTGGTGTTTTCAATTTTTGTGTGGGCAAAACTCAGTGCGTTGTTGTTGTTGGTGTAGCAGCATAAACATTCCCCATACTTACATACGGGGAATACTGCTGGAGTGACAGTCCTTGAAAGGTTTCTTGTAAGGGATTTAAGAACACCGATTTTCTTCTAACAAACGCAGAAACAATTCTGCTTTAAAGTCTATGTAGGTGTGTATGTATATATACCCATTTTATGTCCTAACTTCCTACAAAATAATTGTATTCATGTAGGTCTATGAATAAGTTCGTGCGGTTTGTTTTCGAAATTTGAATTTCGGATCATTCCCATGGCTTTTAAACGTTTGGAAATGGTTGATTGATCAACTCCCAAAGTTTTTGCAACCTCTTCTTGCGTTTGAGCCGGATCTTGATCGAGCAATTCCTCGAATTCGGTATCCATGAACTTTGGCGGCGCGGCCAAAATCACCACTTTTAAAGCGTGCAAACCACTTCTGGCACGTTCGCTCAGCTAGAGCATGCTCACCATAAACTTCCACCAAGATACGATGACTTTCGGCTGCTTTTTTCTTCATATTAAAGAAAATGTACATCCATGCACGTTCAAACATACATACATGCAAATATGCGCGAGCACAGCGCTCCCTTCTTGTTTCCGTGTACTTTTTCTTCCACCAGTCGATATTCCGAATATTGTATCTACTTACAAAAACAAAATATTCTCATAGACGCGAAAGCAGTGCAATGGCCGCTTTGTCACCATGCATTCTGAAAGGTTCTCGAGCACAACGAAAACACAGCGCACTCACTTCAGTGGTGCGATTCACTAACACATTTTATCGATATTCGCTTTGTTATCTTTCCTTAACCACAATTTTTACGATTTTGCTATTCAGTAACCCATTTCCTTACGAAAATCGACAAGACAAAATCAGCTGTTTGGTTACGATGTCGATTATCGCAATCTAAACGACAGTAATTTTGGTGTTGTTAAATCAAACGATAAAGAAGAATTAGTGATTTTAATCAAAACTGTGAAATTATATGATCAAAAACTTATTTAAAAAGCGCGAGTATGTCCTTTGAGTATTTGTCTTATGATTGGCGTTAGATTGTTGAATGCTTCCGCGGTAGCGCTTAAACGATTCCCCAATACGGCTATTGCCTCCGCCATCATTTTATTCGCCTGGGCACTTGCAGAGCTGCTTTCGGCTAAGATCTATTAAAAAATAGCAAGAACAATTAATAAAATGCCACTTTTATGTGTTGAAAATAAATTACCTTTAAAGCATCTGCTTGTTGTTTCGCGACTTCTACGGTTTCTACACTCGACTGGGCTAGCATCTATTAAAAAACAATCACCAATGGACAAATAGGTATAAAAAAATTATTTTACATAAAGTTCAAAAGAAATTACCTTTAGTGCATCTGCCTGTTTTTCTACTATTTCCAAAAATTTCTTCCGAGCATCACCGTCTTCTTCCATGCGCTTTCTTTTCAAGTTCGCCCGTGGTGTTCTCCTGTCTGAGATTTGCGAATTACCTGACCTCAGCGTGAAATTTTCTGCAAGTGGCGTCCGTAAAGGCGACGGGGCTTCCGAAATCATGCTTTCATCTTCCACTTCGATACCCATTTGGATTACCTAAAAATTTACACACCAGTAAGTTACACTTTAAAACATACACTTCATGCAATTTACCTCCTCTAGTGGAATATTTTCAGCTGTTGAATCGTGCCCAATCATATATTCTTCCCCTATAAGAGCAGACACCCGCCTCTCGAATTCCGTTAGGGGCTCCTCACTGATAGGCCTGTTTCCAGTTAAAGCTGGTTGCCTTCGCCGATTTCGTGCTTTGATGCTGGTGCGGCTTTTTAAGTCCCGCCATACCTTTTTAGGGAAATGATTAACATCTCTCTACTTTTAAGTAATAACACAATATTTTCTTACCGTGTGCCATTGATTGGCTGTCTTCACTGCTCCACCCAGACTATTTAACTTTGTTGTTAGCTCGCTCCAGTTTTTGTCGCATTCGAACTTACCATGGAGGCTGTGGAACCTAGATCCTGCTAGACACGGGACTTCCATTAGGTAGTCAAGCATACGATTTAGCTGCTCGGGTGTGGCACGGTTTCTTTTAGTAACTGTCGATGTCATCCTAAAGCAATATACAAAAAGTATTAATAAAAGAATAAATTCAAATAAACAGTTATTTTATTGTACTTACTTTATGCAAATATAATTGGTAAAAAACACTTAAAATTGAATCTAACAGCTTGGCTAGTATGTTTCTTTGTTCTTTTTCTTGGTGTTAGCCGCTCATTTTGACATTTAATTTTACAAAGATGCCACTCTCTAGTGGAATATTTTCAGCTGTTGAATCGTGCCCATTCATATATTCTTCCCCTATAAGAGCAGACACCCGCCTCTCGAATTCCGTTAGGGGCTCCTCACTGATAGGCCTGTTTCCAGTTAAAGCTGGTTGCCTTCGCCGATTTCGTGCTTTGATGCTGGTGCGGCTTTTTAAGTCCCGCCATACCTTTTTAGGGAAATGATTAACATCTCTCTACTTTTAAGTAATAACACAATATTTTCTTACCGTGTGCCATTGATAGGCTGTCTTCACTGCTCCACCCAGACTATTTAACTTTGTTGCTAGCTCGCTCCAGTTTTTGTCGCATTCGAACTTACCATGGAGGCTGTGGAACCTAGATCCTGCTAGACACGGGACTTCCATTAGGTAGTCAAGCATACGATTTAGCTGCTCGGGTGTGGCACGGTTTCTTTTAGTAGCTGTCGATGTCATCCTAAAGCAATATACAAAAAGTATTAATAAAAGAATAAATTCAAATAAACAGTTATTTTATTGTACTTACTTTATGCAAATATAATTGGTAAAAAACACTTAAAATTGAATCTAACAGCTTGGCTAGTATGTTTCTTTGTTCTTTTTCTTGGTGTTAGCCGCTCATTTTCACATTTAATTTTACAAAGATGCCACTCTCTAGTGGAATATTTTCAGCTGTTGAATCGTGCCCATTCATATATTCTTCCCCTATAAGAGCAGACACCCGCCTCTCGAATTCCGTTAGGGGCTCCTCACTGATAGGCCTGTTTCCAGTTAAAGCTGGTTGCCTTCGCCGATTTCGTGCTTTGATGCTGGTGCGGCTTTTTAAGTCCCGCCATACCTTTTTAGGGAAATGATTAACATCTCTCTACTTTTAAGTAATAACACAATATTTTCTTACCGTGTGCCATTGATTGGCTGTCTTCACTGCTCCACACAGACTATTTAACTTTGTTGCTAGCTCGCTCCAGTTTTTGTCGCATTCGAACTTACCATGGAGGCTGTGGAACCTAGATCCTGCTAGACACGGGACTTCCATTAGGTAGTCAAGCATACGATTTAGCTGCTCGGGTGTGGCACGGTTTCTTTTAGTAGCTGTCGAAGTCATCCTAAAGCAATATACAAAAAGTATTAATAAAAGAATAAATTCAAATAAACAGTTATTTTATTGTACTTACTTTATGCAAATATAATTGGTAAAAAACACTTAAAATTGAATCTAACAGCTTGGCTAGTATGTTTCTTTGTTCTTTTTCTTGGTGTTAGCCGCTCATTTTGACATTTAATTTTACAAAGATGCCACTCTCTATCAGTTTGAATAAATAGAATAGGGGCACCTGTTCAGTGTTAGTTAACATAAGTTGGTGAATAGTACAATCGACAGTGCCATCGACATATACTGTCGACAAAACAAACAATTGTGGAATCGATAAGAGTTAGTGAATCGCACTACAGGCCTCAAA
Source organism: Anastrepha obliqua (assembly GCF_027943255.1). Classification (NCBI taxonomy): domain Eukaryota; kingdom Metazoa; phylum Arthropoda; class Insecta; order Diptera; family Tephritidae; genus Anastrepha; species Anastrepha obliqua. The sequence goes on along the minus strand of NC_072897.1, from coordinate 51,070,191 downwards.
TTGCGTTTGTCGGCCAAAGCTACAATTCTAAGCCTAGCGACTACAAAAACAAAATACATTCGTAGATACAGTCGCAGCGGTTATAATTCTTTTAGTCGCGACCTGCTCATATTTCTAAGGGTGCGTGCATGTCAGAGCTGTGATAAGCGATAAGAGCGTCGATAAGAGCGAAGCGTAGAAAATTAATGCATGCATTTTAATAGAAGTGTGCATGTCGGAGCAGCGCGCTAACTCACTCTTCGCTCGCTATCATCGATAAGAGCGTAGAAATTGTAGGTTAGTAATTTCTTCGCTATTATCGATGATGGATACAGAAGATTTTATAAGTGCAGTATTTTTAAAACCTGCAATTTGGGATCAAAAAGATCCAAATCACCACAACAGGTTTATTTTGGATAAATTGTGGCAAGAGATATCCAAACAATTCAATACAACAAGTAAGTGCAATAATATGTTTTCATGTTTTTTATTGAAAAATTGTTGCTCAAATATCAATAATACATAGTAATTAATACTAATAGTAACAACAAAAATTTACCGTTTACTTTCGTTTGAGCATGTACAAGTACATATTTCTTTTTGTTTGTCGCATTAAAACGGTTATTTTTTTGTTATTGTGTCATTATTTCATATTTATTAAATTGGATTATGACAAAAGTACAGTTTGAATATATCGCGAATATTTTCTGCATTGTGATTCTGTCGCCCTACAACAGTTTGGTTTAATGCAATATTTCTAGGTACTGAAGTCCAGTTTTGAGTCAAATGGTGCTCAATTCCTTCTCTATCAATAATTATATTATGCAGTAAGCAAATGCACTTAATTATAACGTCAGCTAAGGTTGGGTTGGTTTGAATGGCTGTAGCTAAAATTCTCCATTTGGAATAAATTATACCAAAAACACATTCAACCGTTCTTCTCGCCCTTGACAGCCTAGCATTATAATATTCCTTGTCCGCATCTAATTGGTTTCTCCTATAAGGCTTTAATAAATAAGGTAAAAGTGGATAAGCTTCATCGTCTATAATTACAAAAGGTGCAATGATGTCAGAATTTGGTAACGCACAGGCATCAGGAATTTTGAGTCTTCCGTCGGTTAAAAATACAAATAAATTCGAAGCCCTAAATGTTCCACCATCACTCTGTTTACCGTAACCACCAACATCAATGCATATAAACTTGTAATTAGCGTCCACTAATGCTTGTAAAACAATAGAAAAAAAATTTTTATAATTGTAGTACATTGTTCCAGAATGTGCAGGGCTGTGTACACGAACGTGTTTCCCGTCTATACTCCCAATGCAATTAGGGAAATCCCACAACTTTTTGTATTCCTCCGCAATTTTTAAAAAATCACTTTCGTTTGGAACTTTCATGTGGCTGGGATGAAGCACTTCCCATATAACGTTAACAACTTCTTTTACAATTTGTCCAACTGTTGAAGCACCCATTCGAAACGAAAATGCTAAACTCCGAAATGATTGACCAGTTGATAAATATCTTTAAAAAAATTGTTTTTTTTAAATTTAACAAAATAAATTTTAAAATTTGCATTATTGTTTATTTATTAAAAATATTACTTCATTGCATAAACTAGAATACTGGATGAAAGTATTGCAGCTGACACATGAACTGGTTAATAAATCAATACCTATTTATATTGAATGTAACACTGAAAACACCACGGCTAGATGTGATGACAATGCACAAAACAATGAATATCCGATTTAGATTCACAATATTCTAAATGTTTAAAATATTTCATTTTTTTTGTTATTTACCAATGAATATGTTAACTTTTCTCTAATAAAATTATTCGTACGTATGTATCTTATTGTAAGCATCAATCGCTCCTCTTGCCAGATTGGTCTGTTGTGTCAGTTTTGCCAATTATGCTGCAGTCGATCCGACATTTGAGACAGAATATAATCGAATGTATCGCTTGTCATTCTCATATATTCGAAAAACTTTTTTGGATCCTGTCTCAAACTATTATAGAGATGGTGAAATTCTCCGAGTTCTAGTCTTGCTTGGTTTATAGGATGCGCCGAAAACTGGCGTTTTTCCCTTACAGTATTATGTAGATGATAATATGCAGCAGTAGGTCTCAACAACAACATATTTTCTTCCTCTGAATTACTCATCATTATAAATATTATAACTCTTCACTTTTCAAAACTTAAATTGCAAATGCAACTAACGCTCTTATCGCAGCTCTGTTTTATACACCACACAAAACTAAAGCTCGACGCTATGCTTTTGTCGCTGCTCTTATCGCTTATCGCATCTCTGACATGCACGCACCCTAAGAGCGTCGATAAGAGCAGCGACAAAAGCATAGCGTCGAACTTTAGTTTTGTGTGGTGTATAAAACAGAGCTGCGGTAAGAGCGTTAGTTGCATTTGCAATTTAAGTTTTGAAAAGTGAAGAGCTATAATATTTATAATAATGAGTGATTCAGAGGAAGAAAATATGTTGTTGTTGACGCCTACTACTGCATATTATCATCTACATAATACTGTAAGGGAAAATCGTCAGTTTTCGACGCATCCTATAAACCAAGCAAGACTAGAACTCGGAGAATTTCACCATCTCTATAATAGTTTAAAATTTAGAATTTTAGCTACAGCCATTCAAACCAACCCAACCTTAGCTGACGTTATAATTAAGTGCATTTGCTTACTGCATAATATAATTATTGATAGAGGAGGAATTGAGCACCATTTGACTCAAAACTGGACTTCAATACCTAGAAATATTGCATTAAACTAAACTGTTGTAGGGCGAAACATATTATTGCACTTACTTGTTGTATTGAATTGTTTGGATATCTCTTGCCACAATTTATCCAAAATGAACTTGTTGTGGTGATTTGGATCTTTTTGATCCAAAATTGCAGGTTTTAAAAATACTGCACTTATAAAATCTTCTGTGTCCATCATCGATAATAGCGAAGAAATTACTAACCTACAATTTCTACGCTCTTATCGATGATAGCGAGCGAAGAGTGAGTTAGCGCGCTGCTCCGACATGCACACTTCTATTAAAATACATGCATTAATTTTCTACGCTTCGCTCTTATCGACGCTCTTATCGCTTATCGCATCTCTGACATGCACGCACCCTAAGAGAACACTGCTTTCATTCATAAAAGAAAAGCTCTGGACGCACTTAAGCCGCCCATATGCCAATTTTCCTGAATGATGACAAAAATTTACGTCTAAGATTTAAGAAATCAAATAAAAATAGTCGATACTGGAATATTTCTAACAGAAATATGTATTTGCCAATATTTGGTGAATCTTGAATTTTTATCATATGTCTTTTAAATGTTCGACAGCCGCAGCTGCTGTACGCGAAGTGCGCGCAGGTGCGTACAGTAAGATGCACAAAAGAACAACAAGTAGCTCATAAAATAGTTCTGTCCCGGACTTTTCGATACTAGGAAAAATTTCGAGGCGATTATTTTTTGTTCTCTCGTGGTATATAAATATGAAATTTATACATTCCTTTACGTATGTGGCTCTTCATTTGATATAAAGTGCATAAAGGCATATGTATATAACCACAAAGTAATAAGTATAAGGAGTGCAACTTATACAGAGGCCACTGTACACACATTCAGCCTTCCGACGAAGCGCAAACATTTAATATTGAAGAATTCACTCAAGCTTCTGTAAGTGCAGTATTGTTCATAACAGGAAACAAAGCTTACAATTCTTAAACTAAAATTTTTCAGTGAATAAGTACTTTCTATTTCAAAGCCTTAACACATTTTTTGTCTTATAAGTATTTATATGCGAAATAATCATATGCATTGCCTTTAAGGCCGTTTTAAATATAAGTTAGTTCAAAAGCAGTACGAACTGTTTTATATAGAAAATAAATTTCTAAATACAAGGTATTAGAAAAACCTTAACACACTTTTTGAAATCAATTATATTTAAACCAAATACAAAAAATAAAATAAAAGTATCGAACAAAGAAAAATATGGACGGGACTTGAACCTGAGTCAAATAGGGAAAAAATTACGTTGACTACTCGTCCCTCATGTTTGTACCAATGCCCAATTCCTTTTCAGTTTTCAAAATCGTTCATTTCTTCGATTCGTTGTGAACATGTGTAGAATCTGAACTCTATGCTGAAATTCTCTACTAGTATGGTAAAAACAGTAAAGATCTGAAATCCTCTACCAGTGGGATAACAACAGAAGAAATCTGAAATTCTCTACTAGTGTGGTAAGTGAAAATCTGAAATCCTCTATAATCTGAAATCCTCTATAATTCTCATTCCATTAACATTCTCTGCACAAACGATTAACAATTAGGAATTTATAATTAAAATAACCCTCGTGCGTTAACAATAGGATTTGAAAATGCTTATTCGTTGTGCTACAACTTCCAACTGTACACCTAGACTAAAACGAAGCCCTTATTTTCCATATTCATGGCCTATTTTAGGTATGCTACAATGTATCTTATCTCATCTCATTTACAATATAAATAGATTAAGGTTCAGACATAGTCTGATGAAACTTGATACAGAACATAAAGAGATGTTAAGTCACACTCGACATAGGACGAGTCAGAACGAAAAGCGGTGTTGAATTACACTCGACTATAGGACCGCCCGGACGTTAAAAATAGACGAGATGACGAGAGCTCTTTTTGTGGTATATTTGAATCCGGTTAAAGTCATGCGGTGGCATATTTTTTTCTCCTTCAACATTTTTTTACTTTAATCCATATTTCCAAATCAGGAAACAAAGTTCGACCAACTCCATATTTTTTTAAAATAGCTGCACAATATTTTCTTAAATTGCCTTATGAAGCATTTAAATGTATGCACGAACTAGCGCGGTGGTTTAATTCATTGTTCTTTTGCTTTAAGTCCCGTTACGTTTGAGAATTGCTTGACATTTGAGTTTCTTGAAGGAAATATTATGTTGGGAAATAAGTTCGTAGAATTGGCGCTATAACCCCTTACGCGATTTTGGCCGAGTTTAACAAAACGCGCCAGTCGTTTCTTTCTCGTGCTAACCGGCGCAAGTTGGACACACCAAATGAAGCCAAGTCCTTCTCCACCTGATCTTTCCAACGCAGAGGAGGTCTTCCTCTTCCTCTGCTACCACTAGCTTGGACCGCATCAAATACTTTCGGGCCCGGAGAGTTTGCATCCATTTGGACGACATGACCCAGCCAGCGTAGTCGCTGGATCTCTATTCGCTGCGCTATGTCTATGTCGTCGTAAAGTTCATACAGCTCATCGTTCCATCGCCTGCGATATTCGCCGCTGCCAACGTGCAAATTTCCAAAAATCTGGCACAGAATCTTTCTCTCGAACACTCCAACCATCGCCTCATCGGATGTTGTCATTCTCCAAGCTTCTGCGCCATACGTTAGGACGGGCATGATGGAAGCCTTGTAGAGTGTTAGTTTTGTTCGTCGAGAGAGGACTTTACTACTAAATTGTTTACTTAGTCCAAAGTAGCACTTGTTGGCAAGAGAGATTCTGCGTTAGATTTCAAGGCTGACATTGTTATCGGTAAATATACAGGTATTTTACAAACATTAAATTATAACTGTCAGCAGTGAGAACAGTGACGTGGGTGCCGATACGCGAGTGCACCGACTGTTTGTTTGAAGACAGGAGGTACTTCGTTTTGTCTTCGTTCACCACCAGACCCATTCGCTTTGCCTCTTTATCCAGTTTGGAGAAGGCAGAACTAACAGCGCGGTTGTTAAGACTGATGATGTCAATATCATCGGCAATCGACAACAATTGCACTCTTATAAAATATTGTACCTGAGCGATTAAGTTCCTCGGCTCTCCAACATCAGGTTAAAAGAGTCACACGACAACGAGTCACCCTGTCTGAAACCTCGTTTGGTATCAAACGGCTCGGAGAGGTCCTTCCCAATTCAGACGGCGCTGCTTGTGTTAAGCAATGTCATCTTGCATAGCCGTATTAGTTTTGCGGTGATACCAAATTCAGACATCGCGGCATACAAGTAACTCCTTTCCGTACTGTCGAATGCAGCTTTAAAGTCGACGAAAGTATGGTGTGTGTCGATTCTCCTTTCATGTGTATTTTCGAAGATTAGGCGTATTGTGAATATTTGGTCGATTGCAGACTTTCCAGGTCTAAAGCCACACTCATAATGTCCAATCAGTTGGTTGACGGTGGGCTTCAGCCTTTCACACAATACGCTCGTTACCTTATAGGCGATATTTAGAAGACTAATCCGGGCAATTGGCACAGATTCCAGTATCGCCCTTCTTATGGATTGGGCAGAGCACACTTAAATTCCAATCGGCAGGCATGCTTTCATCGTGCTCAGCCCGCAGTCCGTCGGCGCCCGCGGCTTTGTTGTTAGCGGAATCTCTGTAGTGATCCCACATGGCTCGCGTTGCGCCCGATCGCAGCGTGGCTCTATAGGGGGCATCCTTTCTTTCTGCGGCAGCATGACATTCCTCATTGTACCAACTGTTTTTTCGGGCTCGCCGGAATCAAATTTCTTCTTCGGCGGCGGTAAGTAGAGAACGAGAAATGTTGCTCCATTGCTCGTGCATGTCGTGTAAACACCAATTTTGAATGACTCGCTGGAGGACTTCGGTCGGTGTCCAGTGAATAACTTTAGTAACGTTGGCTTTCAATACCTCAATCGAAGCTGGTTTATTCCCAAAATACTTCCACTTTACATACCCCTATAAATAAAATTCTAAAGGTGTGAAATCACACAATATTGGTGGTCAATCCACTGGACCGAGATGAGAGATAAATTGCTCGCCGAAACGATAACGTAGTAAATCCAATGTTTCACGAGAAGTATGAAAAGCAGCGCCGGTTTATTCAAACCAAATGTTGTGAAGATCACGGGCTTCAACTTCAAATGGCGCGATCGCGTTCGCCATTCATTCTCACATTGGCGCCAATCTTGTCGTTGAAGAAATATGAGCCGACGATTCCTCCAGCCCATAGCCCTCACCAAACAACTGCAGAGAACGTTAAATATAAAGAATTCTCATGAGCTACGAATAGTGTGAATTGTCAAAAATAAAGTCTAACCGCCGCCGGGGTGTGGTGAAACTTTTAACAGAGATGTTTACAGCGATTTCTCCTTTAGCATATTGGCCCTGCACAGTTCTTGGCTTCCGTAGGAAATCAAATTGACGACTAGCCGACGGCATTTTGCAAAGTATTTGCTTGTGCATTTTTATGTTCCCTTGATAAACGAAAATTTATTCAATTTGTATTTTCAAACAAAGGTGATGAAGAAAAAATGATTTAATATTTATTATATGCGCCAACATTTCAAATCAAAGTAACTTTAATATTTTGATTTAATTTAAAAAAATACATTATAAAACGACCTCTCATATTTTGGTAAGTGCGTTTTAGTAAATTTAAAACTAACCAAATTTGATGAAAATTTTTACTAATTTTTTGAATCGAAATTAATTCATAGCATACAAGTGTTTTGGTATATCGACATATGTATTTACATTTGAATATGCATTTATTTGTTCCTTTGGCAAACCAAATTTTTTTCAATTTACATTTTATTACAGGGAATAATAATATACACACATTTGTATGTATGCATTTTCTAGATAGTATAAAACTTTAAAATAAATAAAGGAAAACTTCAAAGAAACGTACTTGCATATATGGGACAACTAAGTTCAATTGCATCTTTACACGCATATGTGTGCACTGAACCAACATGACCTACCTCACGAACATCGCCTTATATTTCATGTAAATAACCTAATTAACGAATTCCTGCCTCACAAATGCTAAAACAAATTTCTTTTGAATATTCATCTACATATATGTATGTGCGTATGTACACTTGGTGCCCATATCCCTTCAAAAAAATAAAAAAATTCTGTATACAAAACGCTTCATTACCAGGCACACAGGAAGATGGCATATGCAAATATAAATATGTGAATTGAATTCAAGCAAAACAATGCTTATTAATATACACATATGCATGTATATACAACCGCACACACAGGGCACTCGCTTTATTGCTCAAAATGCGTATGTCGTTCAAAGCTAAAATTCTATGCCTAGCGACTACAAGAACAAAATGCAGTCATAGACGCAGGCGTAGCGGCCATCATTCTAGTTGCCATAGCGCTGAATAGTCGCGGCGGCGCCGAACAGTTTCAACTATTGTACTGTACAACAAAAACTCATCAGCAAAAAATTCATTGATAAATTCGAGCTCATACTTCTAAGAGCAAGTACTTTCATTCATAAAACGAGCCGACCATATGTCAATTTTCTCGACAATTTGAAAATAGTCAATTTTGGAATATTTCGCGTAGAAATATTTCCCAATATTTCATAAATCTTGAATTTTTTTCAAGTCGAGTGCCCGGGGCATCGTACATATGTATGCATCAATATATGTATGTAAATATGTGTATATGTACAATGCTGTGCCTATGAATGTGCGTAGCGCCTATGAGTGCGCGTTGGATTTCTTGAGAAGTTTACCGTTTTATTTTGAGCTGTCGCTAGTGAGCATACATACACACAGCATATATAGTACATATGCGCATATGTACATATATAAATTCACAAATTCACAAATTTACATTTGCATATGCCATCTTCCTGTGCGCCTGGTAATGAAGCGTTTTCTATAGAGGATTTTGATTCAGTTGAAGGGATTCAACAAAGTTTTACAGACACCAGACAGACAGACATAACATACATATATATATAATTTTGGATGATTTGGAAAAATTCAAATATATAGGTCATATTAAAAAGCTACCTAACATTCTTTGCTTCTAATCACCAAGAAATTCTTATCGACTGCTGCTAAATTTTTATAATTCAGCCCCTTACTATTAATATTTGTTGAAAAATGTGTCTGTGGTGAAATTGTCTTCGCGAGACGAGTACTCCTCGAAATTCCATACGTTCCTGTCATTGAGACTTCTCTATATTTAACGTTCTCTGGCGTAAGTCTTTCCATGATGAAATCTCAATGAATACTGAATAAATTATGTATCTAGTTTGACAGTAGTTACGCGTGATCTGTCCAAACGAACCCTATTGGAAAAAGTATCTCCAATCTGATCACCCAGAGAACGTTAAATATAGAGAATTCTCACGAGCTACGAATAGTGTGAATTGTCAAAAATGAAGTGAAACCGCGAACACTATTTCACCTCGCTTAACTCGACAGCGGGGAAGTTCTTAACAGAGCTGATTACAGTGAATTATGTACAAGTACATTGGCTCTGCTCAGTTTTTGGTTTCTGTATGAAATCATATTGACGAATGCCGACGGCATTTTGCAAGGCATTTGCTTGTGCATTTTTATGTTCCCTTGATAAACGAAAATTTATTCAATCTATATATTCAACCAAGTACTAATTTTAAAAGAAGAATTTAAACAAAATACATTATAAAACGACCTCACATTTTGTTGTGTGCGTTTTAGTAAATTTGATGAACATTTTTACTAATTTTTCGAGTCGAAATTAATTTTAGACAAGAACTCAAAGAGCATATTGGTATATTGATGAATATATATGTATATCAATATATGTATATATACATATATTTTGTTAGTTATATTTGGGCAAAAGTTCAATTGCATCTTCAATTCTTATAGTGTTACAAATGTATGTATGTGCACACGCACTGCAGCAACAATGAACTATCTCACGACGCATTGCCTTATCATATTTATGTACATTTGAATATGCATTTTTTGTTCCTTTGCCAAACGAAATTTTTTTCATTTTACATACATATGTATATTACAGGGAATAATTCATATATGTATGCATTTTATAGATAGTACAAAAGTTTGAAATTTAAAATAAATAAAAGAAAACTTCAAAGAAACGTATTTGCATACATACATATTTGGGACAACTAAGTTCTATTGCATCTTTAATAAATATAGTGTTGCACGCATATGTATGCACTGAAGCAACATGACCTACCTCACGAGCATCGTCTTATCATATTTCATGCAATAATTAGGGAGTAAATATTCGAATGATCGAATTCCTGCAAATGCTAAAACAACTTCTTCTGCATATGCATCGACGTACGTGCATGTGCGTATGTATATGCGTCCCTAACTATTATCACTCAAATCAATTATCAAATCAAAAAATTCTGTATACAAAACGCTTCATTACCAGGCACACAGGAAGATGGCATATGCAAATATAAATATGTGAATTGAATTCAAGCAAAACAATGCTTATTAATATAAACATATGCATGTGCATACAACCGCACACACAGGCCATTGTTTTCCGGGACCGGTAAAGCGAAGAACAGGCCTCAGGGAACTGGGGAAGGGGCACTGTTCCCAAGGGTATACCCGTTCCTGTTTATTTCGGCCCGCCCCCCTACACACGATGCGCTGGTAAACAAAAAAAGAATGGAAAACAAAATGAGAAATACAATTACAACCAACAACAGCAGTAACATTTATGGAGCCATTATGGGCAGTGGAAATGAAAGCCTGGAAGAGGCTAACAGAAAGGTACCAGGTGCAAGTGGATCGAGTGATCTACTAGTGGACCTAACCGATGAGTACAAGACCCCCAAAGGCCGTATAATCACGGGGGCTGATCCTTTTAAGCGCGCACCAAAGCTGAGACGGAGTTCTATCAAGACGCTCAGTGTAGAAAGGCCTGAGAGAGCAAAATCGTCGCCACCTGCGTTGCAAGAAAGCAATGAAAAAGCAGCACAATCGGGTAATGATACCTTAACGCTTCTTGGTGAGATGATTGCGAAGCTGACTGAAGCAATGCGTCTACCGCAACGCTCAATTAACAACAACATAAGGGAACTCCTTGAAACGATCACCAAGCTGCACTCGAAAGCTCAGGAAGAAGCAAAAAGCAAGGAAGCCAAGCGAAACGTTCTTGGAAGTGTAATGGCGGAAGGAACACAAAAAAGACCACGCGACGATAAACAGCCGGGCAGAAAAACGCCACCAAAGAAAAGTAAAACCTCACCCGAAGAAGAACACAAAGTGTCAGCAAGTGCAGACAAGAAAGTCGAAGAAGAAAGTAATGCCAAGAGGACAAACGGGGCTGTGGAAAATGGCTGGATGAGTGTCAAGCGCAAACCAGCCAAGAAGAAAGTGACAAATAAACCACCCCCGAGGCCGGATGCCATTGTCATTGCGCGTGCTGGAACAATGACGTACAGTGACATTCTCAGGGTGGTTAAAAAAGATGATGCCCTGCAAGAACTCGGCGAAAACGTTACGCGCATAAGAAAGACGGCCAAAGGCGAAATCCTGCTGCAATTGAAAAAAGAGCAGATGGCCAATACAGGAGTATACCAGAAGAAGATTGGCAAGGTGCTAGGCGACCAGGCGCAAATCAAGGTCCTCACCCACGAGATGTTAGTGGAGATCCGTGATTTGGATGAAATCACAACCAAAGAGGACATAGGTGAGGCAATACGAACGCAAGTTAACGAGCTTAACCTATTTAGTGAAAACGCAATAAAAAGCGTTAGAGCGGCGTATGCAGGCACGCAAACAGCGGTGATAAGCCTACCAGCACTGGACGCAAGGCGACTGCTTGAGAAGCAAAAACTCAAAATCGGCTGGGCGGTATGCCGAATAAGAGAAAAGCCTGACTTGAGGAGGTGCTACAGATGCCTGGAGTATGGACACCTAGCGAGGGCATGTACAAACGAAGACGACAGAAGCCAGAACTGTCTCAAATGTGGAGAAAAGGGTCACCAAGCTAAGGTATGCGAAAAAAAGCCCTTCTGCGGAGCTTGTAAAAGAAATGGAAGAGAAGATACAAGCCATCAGATTGGAAGCAGAAAATGTCCCCTGTATCAAGCGGCGTACATTAAAACCAAAAAATGAGGATTGAGCAGATCAATCTAAACCATTGCGAGGCTGCACAAGAGCTCTTAAAACAAAGGGTATACGAAAATAAGGTGGATGTTGTGCTAATCAGCGACCAGCATAAAAACCTAAACGCCGGAACGTGGGTCTCGGACAGGAAAAGTAAAGCTGCTATTTGGGCCTGTGGGGGAAATACCCTGCAGGACAAACCGCACACCCACAGTGATTACTATACCCGAGCAAAAATATGTGGCATATATTTCTACAGTTGCTACGCGCCACCGAAACTGACACAAGCAGAGTTCGAAAACCTACTAGATGAACTTGTGCAAAACGCTCGTGGTACCACACCAAACGTGATTGCGGGTGATTTCAATGCGTGGGCCTTAGAATGGGGTAGCAGATACACCAATAAAAGGGGAGATGCCTTGATCAAGGCATTCTCACTGCTTGATGCGGTTCTGCTAAACACTGGGGGAAAAAACACCTTCGAAGTGAATGGTCGTGCATCAATAATCGACATCACTTACGCCAGCAGGGCGCTAGTACGATCAGCAAGCTGGCAAGGGTGTGATTTTTACACAGGCAGTGACCACCTTGCCATTAAGGTGGACTTTTCGCATGGAAAAGAAGCCGTACAGAAAAAACAGAATAAGGGCTGGAGGGTGGAGACGCTTGATGAAGAAATGTTCCAAATCATGCTAGAAGAGAACCCGACTAACACCAACGATGTGGAACTACAGGCGGAGCTGCTAGTAAAATATGTTAGCAGAGCTTGCGATGCCGCTATTGCAGGAAAAGACAGAGCGCTCCCAGAAAGCCTGTATACTGGTGGAACGAGGAGATCAGCACCCTAAGAAGCGAATGCAAAAAAGCAAGGCGCCTTTCCCAAAGGAGCTATGGGTTGGCAGAACACTACAGGCTCCGCGAGAACTATAAAAAGAAGCGGAAACAATTAAAGAAAGCCATTAAAAGCAGCAAGGCAGCCAGCTTTAAAGAACTGTGCCAGAATGTGGACGAAAACCCGTGGGGTGATGGCTACAAACTCGTTATGGCCAAGGTCAAAGGAGGTAGAGGACAGGCGCCAACTTGCCCCATTCTTTTAGAAAAGATTGTACAGAAGATTGTACAGAAAAGATTGTACTTTCCAAAGCAAGACATGCAACCAAGCCAGACCCAGTTCCACGCAGCAGAAAATAGTGTCACAATCAGTGAAGCAGAAGTGATTTTGGCGACGGAAAGTTTCGGCAATGCTAAGGCTCCAGGACCTGACGGCATTCCGAACAAGGCACTGAAGATGGCTATCAGGCGCAACGCAAAGCCATTTGCAGAATACTTCACCAAGTGTATAAATAAAGGCACGTTTCCGAAAGTATGGAAGAAGCAACAACTGGTCCTACTTCAGAAACCAAATAAGCCAGCGGGTGACCCAAGTTCTTATCGGCCACTCTGCATGATAGATACTATGGGTAAAATCTTGGAGAAACTAATCTGCACGCGCCTGGAACAGCACCTGGAGAAAGCGCCGGCTGAACTATCCGAACATCAGTTTGGTTTCCGAAAAGGTCGTTCAACCATCGATGCCGTCAGGAGGGTGACAAACATTGCAAGCAAGGCTATTGAGGGTGACAGGTGGATGCATGGTGATAAAGAATACTGTGCAGTTGTCACCCTGGATGTCAAGAACGCCTTCAACTCGGCATACTGGCCCCATATTATAAAGGCTCTTGAAGAGAAAAAAACGCCAGCATACTTAGTACGGGTTATAAACAGTTATCTGTCGAAAAAAGTACTTCTGTACAACACAGATGAAGGATAGAGATAGCAGTGACGGGAGGAGTACCGCAGAGTTCTGTACTGGGCCCAATACTATGGAATGTATTATATGATGGGGTACTGCAACTCCCAATGCCGAGGGAAGTGCAAATAATAGGATACGCAGACGACATTGCGTTAACCATAGTCGCCAAAACAATCCCTCAGATTCAGAGTATCTGCAGCGAGGCCACAACGAAGGTCAAACAATGGCTAACGGCGGTTAAACTACAGCTAGCAGGGCAGAAAACAGAAGCAGTTCTCATTACGAGTAGAAAAAAGTTATAAACGACCACACTAAACATTGATGGGTTTAACGTCACAACACAAGCGGCACTACGATATTTGGGTGTAATGATCGATGCTCGACTAAGCTTCAAGGAGCACATTAAAGAATCATGCGGAAAGGCAGCCATGGTGACGGCGGCACTGTCAAGAATCATGGCCAACATCGGTGGTCCCACTCAGAGTAGAAGAGCGCTCCTGGCTAAAGTTACCCAGTCTACACTCATGTATGCAGCACCCATATGGGGTAAAGCCCTGATACAGAAAACATACGCGAAGAAGGCGGAAATAGTCTTTAGACTTATTTCCCTTAGAATTGCCTGTGCTTTCAGGACAGTGTCGTTTGAAGCAGTGTGTGCCATATCGGGTATCATGCCACCAGATATAATGGTCTCTGAACTGGGTAGAGTGTACGACAAAGCTAAAAGCCTAAACAGGAGATTAACGCCGGAAGAGCGTAAAGAAGAAAGACTGGGGAGCATAATTGAGTGGCAAAATCGCTGGGACCTAGCGACAAAAGGCAGATGGACGCCTAAGCTTATCAGAAGCGTACAGGCTTGGGTTGAGAGAGGACATGGTGACACAGATTACTACCTCACACAGTTCCTGACGGGGCATGGATGCTATAGAGAGTATCTCCAAAGACTCGGCCACGAGGACGCAGGTGACTGCTCGTTCTGCGGCAACGGTAGTGAGAACGTGGAACATGTGTTCTTCTCCTGCCCGAGATACGTATCTGAAAGAATGTGCATTGAAGAAATCACAAAAGAAAAAATAACCCCAGGCAACATTGTAGATCACATGCTGCGGTCGAAGTTGGTGTGGGCCAAGATGAGAGAATGGTCCGCAAATGCGTTACAGGAACTGCGAAAAAAGGAATGGGAACGCAGTAAAGAAAGAAGACAAAGAAATAATGAAGGGTAGACGGAGAGAGAGATATAAGTGAAGAGCCATAATGGCTAGCTTGGCCCTGCGATGCAATGCTTAAACGGCGGTACCGCAGGGCAAACTAAAGCTACAGAAGTCGGAGTTAGGGTTTAGTACGTAGGTGTACTGTTTCGCAAGTCCAGTTTAGTAGTAATACTGACTGTGCGTGGTCCCGAATGAGGTGCACCCTTCGCGATCAGTATGAATCGTGCATGCCATCTATACTGATGGTATCTATGTAAGATTCCCCCTTCGGATAAAAAAAAAAAAAAAAAAACACAGGCCACTCACTTTATTCCTCACAATGCGTATGTCGTTCAAAGCTAAAATTCTATGCCTAGCGACTACAAGAATAAAATGCAGTCATAGACGCAAGCGTAGCGGCCATCATTCTAGTTGCCATAGCGCTGAACAGTCGCGGCGGCGCCGAAAAAATTCATTGATAAATTCGAGCTCATAGTTCTAAGAGCAAGAACTTTCATTCATAAAACGAGCCGCCCATATGCCAATTTTCTCGACAATTCGAAAATAGTCAATATTGGAATATTTCGCGTAGAATTATTTGCCAATATTTGATAAATCTTGAATTTTTGTCAAGTCGAGTGCCCGCGGCTTCCTACATATGTATGCATCAATATATGTACGTAAATATGTGTATATGTACAATGCTGTGCCTATGAATGTGCGCTGCGCCTATGAGTGCGTGCTGGATTTCTTGAGAAGTCTACCGTTTTATTTTGAGCTGTCACTAGTGAGCATACATACACACAGCATATACATATGCGCATATGTACATATATAAATTCACAAATTCACAAATTTACATTTGCATATGCCATCTTCCTGTACGCCTGGTAATGAAGTGTTTTCTATAGAGGATTTGTATTCAATTGAAGGGATTCAACAAACAAAGTTTTACAGACACCAGACAGACAGACATAACATACATATATATATAATTTTGGATGATTTGGAAAAATTCAAATATATAGGTCATATTAAAAAGCTACCTAACATTCTTTGCTTCTAATCACCAAGAAATTCTTATCGACTGCTGCTAAATTTTTATAATTCAGCCCCTTACTATTAATATTTGTTGAAAAATGTGTCTGTGGTGAAATTGTCTTCGCGAGACGAGTACTCCTCGAAATTCCATACGTTCCTGTCATTGAGACTTCTCTATATTTAACGTTCTCTGGCGTAAGTCTTTCCATGATGAAATCTCAATGAATACTGAATAAATTATGTATCTAGTTTGACAGTAGTTACGCGTGATCTGTCCAAACGAACCCTATTGGAAAAAGTATCTCCAATCTGATCACCCAGAGAACGTTAAATATAGAGAATTCTCACGAGCTACGAATAGTGTGAATTGTCAAAAATGAAGTGAAACCGCGAACACTATTTCACCTCGCTTAACTCGACAGCGGGGAAGTTCTTAACAGAGCTGATTACAGTGAATTATGTACAAGTACATTGGCTCTGCTCAGTTTTTGGTTTCTGTATGAAATCATATTGACGAATGCCGACGGCATTTTGCAAGGCATTTGCTTGTGCATTTTTATGTTCCCTTGATAAACGAAAATTTATTCAATCTATATATTCAACCAAGTACTAATTTTAAAAGAAGAATTTAAACAAAATACATTATAAAACGACCTCACATTTTGTTGTGTGCGTTTTAGTAAATTTGATGAACATTTTTACTAATTTTTCGAGTCGAAATTAATTTTAGACAAGAACTCAAAGAGCATATTGGTATATTGATGAATATATATGTATATCAATATATGTATATATACATATATTTTGTTAGTTATA
This sequence comes from Anastrepha obliqua, assembly GCF_027943255.1. Classification (NCBI taxonomy): domain Eukaryota; kingdom Metazoa; phylum Arthropoda; class Insecta; order Diptera; family Tephritidae; genus Anastrepha; species Anastrepha obliqua. The sequence goes on along the minus strand of NC_072897.1, from coordinate 51,053,474 downwards.
TTTGGGCAAAAGTTCAATTGCATCTTCAATTCTTATAGTGTTACAAATGTATGTATGTGCACACGCACTGCAGCAACAATGAACTATCTCACGACGCATTGCCTTATCATATTTATGTACATTTGAATATGCATTTTTTGTTCCTTTGCCAAACGAAATTTTTTTCATTTTACATACATATGTATATTACAGGGAATAATTCATATATGTATGCATTTTATAGATAGTACAAAAGTTTGAAATTTAAAATAAATAAAAGAAAACTTCAAAGAAACGTATTTGCATACATACATATTTGGGACAACTAAGTTCTATTGCATCTTTAATAAATATAGTGTTGCACGCATATGTATGCACTGAAGCAACATGACCTACCTCACGAGCATCGTCTTATCATATTTCATGCAATAATTAGGGAGTAAATATTCGAATGATCGAATTCCTGCAAATGCTAAAACAACTTCTTCTGCATATGCATCGACGTACGTGCATGTGCGTATGTATATGCGTCCCTAACTATTATCACTCAAATCAATTATCAAATCAAAAAATTCTGTATACAAAACGCTTCATTACCAGGCACACAGGAAGATGGCATATGCAAATATAAATATGTGAATTGAATTCAAGCAAAACAATGCTTATTAATATAAACATATGCATGGGCATACAACCGCACACACAGGCCACTCACTTTATTCCTCACAATGCGTATGTCGTTCAAAGCTAAAACTCTATGCCTAGCGACTACAAGAATAAAATGCAGTCATAGACGCAAGCGTAGCGGCCATCATTCTAGTTGCCATAGCGCTGAACAGTCGCGGCGGCGGCGAAAAAATTCATTGATAAATTCGAGCTCATAGTTCTAAGGCAAGAACTTTCATTCATAAAACGAGCCGCCCATATGCCAATTTTCTCGACAATTCGAAAATAGTCAATATTGGAATATTTCGCGTAGAAATATTTGCCAATATTTGATAAATCTTGAATTTTTGTCAAGTCGAGTGCCCGCGGCCTCCTACATATGTATACATCAATATACATATGTACGTAAATATGTGTATATGTACAATGCTGTGCCTATGAATGTGCGCTGCGCCTATGAGTGCGCGCTGGATTTCTTGAGAAGTCTACCGTTTTATTTTGAGCTGTCACTATCCAGCAAAACCTGCGTGACCGAAACTCTAACACAATTACACTTTTTTGTATGTTACTAACACATATGCACTCGTATTTGTTTGAAAATCGACTTTTTTTTATTCTCCGTCACCTTTGGAAAATGTGTAAGCAGTAAGCAAACTTCATTCATATATTTTTTCTCATTTTTGCATCAATAGAAAAAAAAACAAAAAAAAGCGGGAAGTGGCTGTCAAAGCAATAAGTCAAAAAGATATCTTTTCTCTCTTTTTGATATCAAAGTAGGCCGAGAATCAAATTGTCAACCTTTGGCAAATGTGTAAGCAGTAAGCAAACTTTATTCATATAGTTTTCCTGATTTTTGCATCAGTGAAAGTAAACAAACGCCGTAGCCGAATGGGTTGGTGCGTGATTACTATTCAGAATTCACAGAGAAAACGTCAGTTCGAATCTCGGTGAAAGCAAAATTAATAAAAACATTTTTCTAATAGCGGTCGCCCATCAGCAGGCAATGGCAAAATACCGAGTGTATTTCTGCCATGAAAAAAATCTCCTCATAAACATATCATAAAACAAAATGAAATAAATGTATAAAAAAAAATTTTTTTTTGTGATTCGAACCAAGGATTTCGGATCGGAAGCCCACATTGCTAACCGCTAGGCTATCGCGCTGTGCTGTCGCCGCTGGCCTAAAAGTTATTTTGTTCGTCGCTACGTTTATATGAAACTGGCAAACGAATCCATATGTATGAAAGGGATAGAAAATCACACGTACACAAAATTTTTGGCACGATTTTCCCAACGCTTTTAACAACGTGATTGTAAAGGGGCGTGGTTAGTGACAGTTTAATGGCCACGCGTGGCGGTTACGTGAAGGGTAACGTGACCGCCACTCTTCTTGCTGGGTAGTGAGCATACATACACACAGCATATACATATGCGCATATGTACATATGTATATAAATTCACAAATTTACATTTGCATATGCCATCTTCCTATGCGCCTGGTAATGAAGTGTTTTCTATAGAGGATTTGTATTCAGTTGAAGGGATTCAACAAAGTTTTACAGACACCAGACAGACAGACATAACATACATATATATATAATTTTGGATGATTTGGAAAAATTCAAATATATATAGGTCATATTAAAAAGCTACCTAACATTCTTTGCTTCTAATCACCAAGAAATTCTTATCGACTGCTGCTAAATTTTTATAATTCAGCCCCTTACTGTTAATATTTGTTGAAAAATGTGTCTGTGGTGAAATTGTCTTCGCGAGACGAGTACCCCTCGAAATTCCATACGTTCCTGTCATTGAGACTTCTCTATACATTAACGTTCTCTGGATCACCCTCTACAATGTCATAAAATTTATAAATACAGAAAAAGTATACTTTAAAGAAAGAATGTTCGAGAGATGCTTCCACGAAATACTACAATTCAGCTGGACAAGGTCATCATTAAGAAGCGTAAGCGTAGCCATTTTAAGTTCTTTCGAGCAATAACGCTGCAAATAAATTGGGAATATAGCCTGGATATTTCAAGCATACTTGTGAAGAAAAATCCGTTACTGTCGAAAAAATATCCAGGCAAGTTTGTCGTTCGCAAATGCCCATAGGAAAAAGGACGTAATGTTCTGGAAATTTAATAATAGTAATAATTTTTACGAGGAAACTAAAATCACTATAAGTCATCTATATATAGCTCATCATGAAAAAAATCAAGAGTTTAATCTCCGATACATATCGAAAACCGTAAAGCACGGTGGGAGTAACTTACATATTAGGGGATCATTTTGAACCGATATTTATAATAAATGGAGATATGAACAAGTTTGCTTATCTTGATATTCTTAAAACTGCGATAGAGCCATATCCCTTCGAGTCCATGCCACTAAAGTTATTCACGCACGATAACGATCCCAAGAATACAGCAAAAGTGGTGAAAAGTTGGTTTTCCAAAGAAAAAATTGCCGTTCTGGATTGTTCAGCACAAAGCCCCGACTTAACTCCATTTAAGATATGTGGAACTATTTTAAGATAAAGGTTAGGCAAAATATATTTAAAAATGCCAATGAACGATGACAAGGAGTACAGGAAACGTGGACCCTTATTCCCTTGAAGTTAATAAAAAGTTTACCTCTCAAGTGTGAAACAGTTTTAAAAATAATGTGAACTCAACAAAATACTAATGGGGTAAATAATTAAAAAACAAATTTTACCGATTTGATGTAACTAATTTCTATTTTTCTCCGATTTTTCGAGCTCCTTATAGTGTAGATATTGAATTGTTATTTATTTTGCTTTTTATTGCTAATACTGAAATCAAATAATAGATTTGTGCGAAAATAATTGTTTTACTAGGCCATCAATAAAAATAATCGTCATTAAATGTTATTGTAGGGTATTTCTATGTCATACGTATACACATTCATAGGAACAGCATTGTACCGGATATACCAGATTATTGTATACCGAATATAAGGATATGATTACACTTCAAGGACGGTAGGTTTACCAGATTTGACCATTATCAAGTTATTACTAGTATGGCCGCCGCCGTAGCCGAATGGTTGGTGCGTGACTACCATTCGGAATTCATATGGAACGTAGGTTCGAATGTCGGTGAAACACCAAAATTAAGAAAAACATTTTTCTAATAGCGTTCGCCCCTCGGCAGACAATGGCAAACCTCCGATTGAATTTCTGCCATGAAAAAGCTCCTCATAAAAATATCTGCCGTTGGGAGTCGGCTTAAAACTGTAGGTTACTCCACTTGTGGAACAACATCAAGACCCCCATAAAGGCTGTACGCGCCAATTATATATATATATATATATATATTCTGGATTAGCTCAAAAAGTAGCCATTATATAAAATCGAAGAAATTTGAGTTGCCACAAGAGTTATCGTATATCACCAACACGATCTTAGTTATCACCTACCTGCGGTGAAAGTGGTGGCGTAGGCTGATGATGTGGTGCCAATGGCATCAGGACTGTGTGTTACTACGATCAGCGGGATCTTTAAAAGGCTCTAGGTCTGAACTTATACTTTTTACCACCAGATACAATGTACCAATTTTTACACTACCAAATATTAATGGGCAAACTCTCTCAGTTTCAACCAGTGCAAAGTACTTAGGGGTAATTCTAGGCTCCAAACTTAGCTGGAAATTAAACATTTATATGCTTGTAAACGTATGCTTGGAAGAAGATGAGGTATTCAGCCTAAGTATACATTATGGTTGTAAAGGGTGAGTTTTTAAGAGCTATAGGAAAGTTTTTCAAAAAACACACGTAAAATTCAGAAAAACGTATGAAATGTTTATTTAAATCGATAGTACAGTCCATATAATTTAATGTTTGAAGATTATTTCATGCAAATGTTGACCGCGACTGCGCTTCAAATGGTCCATCTGCTTAGTCCAATTTTGGCATAATCTTTCCAATGTTTTGGCCGGTATCTCACATATAAATGCTTTAATGTTGTCTTCCAATGCGTTAATTGAAGCAGGCTTGTCTGAATAGACATGAGCTTTAACAGAGCCCCACAAAAAATAATCTAAAGGCGGTATATCGCACGATCTGGGTGGCCAATTGACAGATCCCGATCGTGAAATAAAATGTTCACCGAACTCGCCGCTCAACAAGTCCATTGTTACGCGTGCTGTGTGGCATGTGGCATCGTCTTGCTGAAACCACATGTCATGCAAGTCAAGCTCTTTCATTTTGGGCAAAAAAAAGTTGGATATCATTTCACGGTAGCGCTCACCATTCAAAGTTACGTTACGATTCGCAGAATCTTTGAAGAAGTACGATCCAATGATACCTCTAGCCCATAAACCGCACCGAACTGTGACCGTTTCTGGATACATTGGTGGCTCTTGCAATTCTTCTGGCTGATCTTCACTCCAAAATCGACAATTCTGCTTATTTACATACCCATTGATCCAAAAATGAGCTTCGTCGCTGAAGACAATATTTCGATAAAAAAGTGGATCTTCAGCCATCACTCCAAAAGCCCATTCACCAAAAATTCTGCGTTGGTCGTTCGACTTCGATTCTTGCACCAGCTGTATTTTGAAAGGCTTCACACCTAAGTCCTTTTGGAAAATTTTCCACGTTGTTGAGTAACAGAGGCCCAATTGCTGCGAACGGCGACGAATCGATAATTGATGGTCATCATTAACACTGGCCGATACAGCTGCGATATTTTCTTCAGTTCGCACTCTACGTAAGTGTGTTGGTGGTTTGATGTCGAATAATGTAAATTTGGTTCTAAATTTAGTCACAATAGCTCGAATAGCCGCTTCAGTGGGTCGATTAAACTGACCATAAAATGGAAGAAGCGCGCGATAAACTTTCTTAACAGAACACGCATTTTTATAATAAAATTCGATGATTTGCAAGCGTTGTTCGTTTGTAAGACGATTAATGGTTAAATTATAGACCAAACTGAAGATGTTTGACAGTGAAACAAAACACGAAATGTGCGTCAGCTGTTTAAACCAACTTTTTAAAAAGGCAATAGCTAAAATATCAACCGTTATAAGGCGGTTACATATTTACGCAAACACACACCCGGGATACGTTTGTACCCGTGACCTTATTTTGCGGTTTTTTTAATGCTTATTCAACCGATTTCTATGATTTTTTTTTTTGAAATATATATTTTAATATACAACAAGTATTTTGTCTTTTGTTTCATTCGAATATTCCTACTGGTTCCAGCGATATGGGCAAATAAAGTCAGGACATGCAACAGTGGATTTTTGTTTTTGTTGTTGTCCTGATAAATGCAAAACAAAACAATATAATTTATAATAATATATTTGTAGAGTAACAACGAATACACATTTTGGTTTTTATTTCATTGAAATATTCTACCTGGTTCAAAAGATATGTGCGAAAAGGTCGCGCAAGGTATGGGTACGTAGGTAGCAAATACCCTGGTATAACTGATTTTTGTATTTTATATGCAGCTGCAAGGGTTGTTTTCACACGAGGTGTTGTTATAAATGCTGCCTGTTGATATTTTCATTATTGTTTTGGTGCTCAAAAGTGTAAGAAGTGAAAATATAAGTGAAAATAAATATAACTGAAACTATAAATAACTGGATACGAAATGACTTCAAGAAGAAACGAATATTTATCAAGTGCAGCATATAGAAGGTAAAAAATGTAAAATAAGCAACAATGTAAACATATACTAATTTTTTTTATTATGCAGGCTAACTGAGGAACAGCGAGAATCATATATACAATCTTTATTTGATGAAATTTGTGACGATGACGCTCCCTATGACTTTGACTCAGAAGATGAAGAAGAAATTCAATTCAATGACATTGAAATTGCTGATGACGATGCTGAAGTTTCGCAAAGTGCCGCAGAAGTATTACCTGATTATGCGGACTATGAGGATGAGGAAGAAGACGATGAAGAAGAAGAAGTAGAAGAAAATAATGAATTACCTGCTAGTGGCGAAAAATTTGTTGCACGTGATGGTACTGAGTGGATGAAAGAACCAAATGTAAGTCGTCAGGTACTCAGACAAAATATTATAAGAGAACGTTCTGGACCAGCTAGATGCACTGAAATGTTGTCAATAGAGCAAACATTCAAATGTTTCATGAACGTTGAAATGGCTGATATAATTATGCGTCACACAAATAAGTTAGCAAAAGAAACTTATAATGCTTACAACAATGCGCATCCAAACACAACTCCTAAGTCATGGACGCCTGTGTCAATAACAGAGCTGTATGCATTTTTTGGCATACTTATTATGACTGGTGCGAACCATAGCAATGGAGAACATGTTCGAGATTTATGGAGCGTCAAAAACTATACTTTATATCGCGCCACAATGGGAGTTAACCGTTTCTGTTCGATATTGCGGTTCCTAAGATTTGACGATAAAAACACTCGTGCAACACGCTTACTAACTGATAAAGCAGCACCGATCAGTGAGTTGTGGACGATGATGAACAATAATCTTGCTGCACATTACAAGCCCAGCTCATGCTTGACGATTGATGAACAATTATTTCCTTACCGTGGACGCACACGGTTTACGCAGTACATACCATCAAAACCTGCTAAATATGGTGTCAAGGTTTGGTGGATTTGCGATGCCACAAATGCATATCCACTGCATGGACAAATATATACTGGCCAAGCAGAAACTGGTAGGGAAACGAACCAAGGTGAACGAGTGGTGAAGGGTTTGTCTGCCAAATACCAAGGAAGTGGCCGAAACATTACAATGGACAATTTTTTTACGACCTTGCCAGTTGCAGAACTGCTTTTCACCTGGAAACTCACGATCGTTGGAACTTTGCGCAAAAACAAATCATATATTCCTCAAGAAATGAAGCAGAACAAAAACAAGACAATTGGTTCAACGACATTTGGCTTCAAAAATAATGTGACAATGTGCTCTTATGTTCCCAAAAAAAATAAAGCAGTAATTTTGCTTTCGACCATGCATAATGATGCTGAAATAGCTGACAGTGGGAAACCTGAAATAATTGAATATTATAATCGTACCAAAGGTGGTGTTGATCGAATGGACCAAATGTTTGCGGAATATCCAACACAAAGACAAACAAAACGATGGCCACTAGCGATGTTCTTCAACATGTTGGACACTACAGCTCTTGCAGCCTACATTGTCTACGATTTGAATAACCCTATGTTGCCTTGGAGAACAAACAACAAGCGTAAGCAGATCCTGCGCAGCTTGGCTGAGGCATTGTGTATGCCCATTATTGAAGCCAGAGCCATAAATCGTCAAGTGACGCGAAATTTTTCGACTAAAATTGCTATTGAAGCGTATTTCAACCGACCGCTGGAATCAATGGTGTCAACAGCAGCATCAACATCTGCCGCAGCGCGCACGCCAAAACCTGTGTCCGGATCTTGCTATTTATGTTACGCACAAGAGGAAAAACGCCGTAAAAAAACCAGAAAGCTGTGCGCCAAATGTAAGAAGCCAATGTGTCTTGAACATTCGGTCACATCAACAAATTGCTCTATTTGCCATAATTTTCTTTAGATATAAGATGCATTTTTATAATTTTTATAATAAAAGTCAATAATATAATGTGTGAAAGGAATATTTTTAATTTTTCAAATAAAAAAATAATATAAAAAATGTTTTTTTTTTATTATTATGAGGATTTTTACTATTGGGGTACAAACGTATCCCGGGTGTGTGTTTACGTATATAATGTGTTTGAAAGGCTGTAGCTCCTGAACCAATGGTCCGATCTGGTTCAAATTTTGAATTTGAATTCAAAACTAAATAATCTTCCTAGATCCGAAGTTAGCGGTATAGAGATATAGCGGTTCAAAAGTTACAACACTTAGAAGTTGAAGTGGATACATTTGTACCCGGGTGTGTGTTCTAGGGTTATATATTCTATATATTTATTCATTCAGATGGTTCAGTCCTAACACAGCAAGGATAAACCTTATAATTATTAGTGCTAGTCACAATAGGTTTCAATTTCCATGGTACAATTTACAACCATATTTTAAGTTTCAAAAGAAAAACAAATCACGATAACATTACTTATGAATTAGTTATTATTAAAATTAAAATTATCTGTTTAATAGCACTAATATACGAGTATCTCTGAATTTCGCGTCTAAATGTGTTCATGTTAATTATAGATACCAAATTTTGGGGAAGAGAATTCCAAAGTCGAGTCACTGTCTTTCCGACGTTTGTGTTTTTTATCTAGCAGCGAGAAATTTTGAGTTTCTCACTGACTTCGTGGCAGTTATCTGAGGGCGAGATACCCAGATACTTTCAAGTAGTAGATTTTGTGCAAAAATAAGAGGGATCTAAGATGAAAAAGCTTCTATAAAGGCATGGAGTAGATTGTGTCAGAAAGACCAGAAAGGGGTCTCTTGCCTTGATGTCGAACACATAACCAGAAATATTATTAAACAAAACATTTAGCTTATGCTTACACGCATAACCACAATTTGCACTTCAAAGCCATATATGAACGATGGCATAATATATGTATGTTTTAACAAGTAAGATTCGAATGGGTCGAGGAGTAAAGTGTTGTGTTGTCCAGAGCGCGCGAAGCATTCCGTACATCTTACCTGCGACTAAATTCATCTGACTACCCTAAGTTAATCTTTCGTTGAAATGGATTCCGAGATTATAAGCCGTGTGCACATAATTAATAGTAATGCCGTCAAGTTGAAAAAGTTGAAGTGTCGATGGGCTTTCTCGAGATAACTAGCACTTGAGACTTCTTAGGGATGTCGGGTGTCCATTTGGTTATGCGGCATACATTTTGGTTGATTTTAAAAACATAGTCATCCATTTCATTCAAATTGCAAGATCGATAAATCTGGAGATCATCTGATGTAGAAAGAAAAGGTAAGAGAACCAATAATACAATAGATCCTTGCGGAACTCCCATGTGCAATTCTAAAACGGATGATGTCAGTGGCCCACTATAGACCTATTTTTTAGAAAAGAGGCAATTAACCCTACAGAAGTAGGGGAGTGGTCAAGCAGGGGAAGAAAAGTGACTTTTACTTCGTAAATGGACTCACGAATAACTGCAATGACGTCAATCAGTGCAGTTATACAATTACATATGTCCTTTTCGAAAACCGGATTGCCGTTTTTGTAAAAGAGACTTCTTAGAAAGAAAATCGTTCAACTGTTTATGCATGGCTAATTCGAATGCCTTTTAAGTACCTTTGAAATGTAGAGTAAAATTGCAATTGGTCTGAGTTAACTGTCGGCTCTAGGGATGGGCAAAATTTTTACCGGTTTTCCAACATTTTGGGAAAACGGACGTTGTTAGTATCATGTTAAGACAGTGAGTAATGTAAATATGAAAGGATAATTGGGAAAACAGCTTTTAGAAAACAACAGGGTGTATACCATCCATCCCAACGGCTATACGACCAATTCTATCATACGGATCGGTAGTTTGGAGGACAGCTCTAGCGAGCGATTACAACATCAAATTACTTGGCAGAAGATCAGCCTGTGCAATAACGGTGGTGCAATCAGATCATGTCCTAGGGACGTTCTTAATATACTGAAACACGTTATTCCGATAGATCTACATATGAAGAAGATGGCACCCATGAGCGCATTTTGGTCAAATGAAGCGGGTAGCTGGGAGGGAAAACTTATGGCCATGCCAGTCTATTATTGGGATAAGCTCAGTATACCTCGCTCCTCCCGTGAAGCCTAATCGTAAATGCACGCAAATGCACTTATTGACATTCACTTGGGAGTGGCCAGGATGATTCTTCTGCATACTGTTCAAGCAACTCATAACTTCCAGGCTCTGAGTAGCTTTCGTACATCCGTTTGAGAGTGAGCTTATGTGAGAAGGCGAAGCAATCCAGCATATCTGGTTGATCGTTGGGCTTGGGACCCGCTAGGTAAAAAGCCTCACCCGATGAAAACACGAACAAAGCTTCGGACGAGAACTACCTGCTTTATAACGACCCCTGCCAGTCAGAAATGAGCGCACAGGAGATAGAAAACCCGAGGGTACAAATAGCTGCCTTGACCACAACCCTGACTAATACCAATTCTCTTGAAACCAAAGCAACAGTCACAGTCACAGTCTCAGATCAATACCAAGACTGTGCACTCAACATTACTGATACGTCGCAAATTAACTTTGAAATTTTTAAAATGCTACCAATATTCACAGGCACCGCCATTATAGATCGTTGGAAAAAACATGCCTGGACACACATGGAAAACATCAAGAATTACGCTACTAAACCCACGTATTATACGGCGCTGTCGATCGATCATTCCAAAATTCAAGGAGAGGCTCCCGATATTTTCATTAACCAAGGAACAAAGTTTAATTTTTACTCCATAATTAACCGTCTCGATTATATTTACCTTTGCGGACCACAGACCTCTGTATGTGTTGCTCGAAGCAATAAAAATAACAAAACAAGGAAAACGGGCATTGGCGGAGTGCCATAGCGAAGTTAGAAAATCGCTTAACTGCACCCAGGCAAGAGCACCAAACAATGAAACAGATCCGTCACAAAAATACACGAGATCCACATATTATAATAGGAACCATTCCGCACCACAAAACAGCTATGACCGCCACAAGCAAGGACTACCTCCTAATAACCCATTTCGCGGAGAGCCTCAAAAAAGGGAACGAAATCCTTCATCTCGTAATTTCTACATACAACAGAAGGTACAATGAGTCAATCAAACACGAGACGAATAAATACAATCACTTGCAACGGAAAATGACGAATATGAAACAGGCAGTGTTTTTTTAGGCGTATGAACGATTTTCCGTGTCTGCAACGCCACTGCAGGGATACAGACAAACTCATCAACATCCTGATCGCCACCGGAGCAACAAGTAGTTATATAAGTGAAAAATGCAAAATCGCTAAGCCTATACCAATCAAGCCAGTTAAAGTAACAACCCTTCATGGCTACTTAATAACTAAATAAAAAAAAAAAAAAAACAAAATAATAACATTGTTCGAGCATAATCTCAAATTTTTTGAAACAGATGCATTAGCAGAATTTGATATGCTTCTGGGTGAACGGGGACTTAGCAAAATCAAAGCAAAGATCAATCTTTTCGAACACAAGTTCAGTGAAAAATAGTGAAAAATATAGGGCAGAAATCGAAGAAATTGTGCAAAAAAACGAAAGAACAAACCAAGTACTACCATATACATACATATTCCCAGATCCTATTTGGACCAAGGATATTCCGATAAGGATATATCGGATAATGACTATATTCACAAAGAAATTAACAAACTTTGAGAAAATGAAATAATTCAATCCAGCAAAAGTCGAGTTGTACGGACGGTTCCTATTTGGACGGTCGCTAAAAAAAGTACCGATGAACAAGGTAAACCCAAGCGCAGAATGGTCCTAGACTTTCAGAAGCTAAACGCTCAAGTTATCACAGATAGATAATCCATACAGAATTTAGGTAATGCAAAGGTGTTTACTACTTTAGATTTAGAGTCTGGCTTCCATCAGATCCTTGTTAATGAATATGACAGGGACCATGTGTCGGGAAATTCACGTACATTTATATAGACGATGTTCTCATTTTTTCTTCCTCCCCGAAGAACATATCGAACATATCCCCATAATAATAAACGCGCTTCACCAAGCGAACATGAAGATTCCAACGAGAAATCTCTCTTCTTCCGAGATTCTGTGGAATACTTAGGGTATATCATCAAATATAACAGGATCACAGTTGACCCTAGAAAAATACAAATTATTAAAGATTTGCCTATTTCCACAACACTGAAGGAACTCAGATCCTTACTAGGTCTCGCTAGTTATTACAGAAAATTTATACAGAATTCAGCAGCCATCGTCAAACTACTCACTACGTTCCTCAGAGGAGAGAATGGTGGCATATCAAAGAATTAAAGCGCAAAAATTAAAATCACGTTAGATGAACTTGCACTAGAAGCACTGAATAAAATAAAAGAGGAACTGCAAGCTCAAGTTGAACTCTTCCAACAAATTTTTACAAACCTCTCGAATTAACCAAAGATGCTAGTAACTACGCTATAGGCGCTGTATTATTTTAAAACCAAAAACCCGAACGCTCAGCGAAACAGAACAGAAGTTCTCCACGAATGAGAAAGAGTTACTCGCAATTGTATGGTCACTGCAGAAACTACGTAATAACTTGTATGGTATAGCAGATTTAACAATTTACACTGACCATCAATCTTTAATATTCTCTATTTAAGAAAAAACCCAAATACAAAATTGAAAAAAATGGAAAAATTCATTCGAAGAATACGGCGCAAAACTCGTTTACGAACCCGGACATCAACTTTGTCGCATCACCAGTACCGAACAAGGTAGGCGAATACATACACTTAGACTTATTTTTTATGAGCAACAATATGTACATTAGTTCAACCGACAAATTCTCAAATGTCTGCCATTTGAGAAGAAGGACAGTAAAACAAAAATGTAAAAAAAGACGCGAGACGTACTGTCAGAAAAGACAACGGCGGAACAGTAACGCCAAATAAAAAATTCATTCTCCATAAGGCATGTACGGAATTGTGTTTACCTTACTCTTCTCTATCTCACTTTGCGTTTCTAGTGGAAACCGACCCTGTTTACATTTAGCAGGATACAGCTTTCTTGTATCACATATCAAAAATACTAGCGCCATACGAAAGTATAATGAAATCATCATATAGTCTAGAAAACCAACCTGACACTTAAGTTTTAGTGAACAAAAACGAAACTCTGAAAAATCAAATCAACTCATTCCAAATATTTATAAACCCAAAAGATCACTAAACCTTCTGGCTCCGTGTTAAAACTCATTACTGGCACACCAGATCACGATGACCTTGTGAAATCAAAACGTCACTTAATATGCTAATAGAAAATAATAACAAGCAAAGAGCAATTAACTCATTGTTCAAAAGAATACTCGAAACTCTGATCCCAAAACAATAACCGAAAACATTGTTATAACAGAAATTTCCAATGAACTCCAATCAATAACAAACACTATAAATTTTGCGAAAAATAATAATTATTAATCTGGCACATTAACGACATTGGTACAAAGATACATATGTATGTATATAAATTTATACACCACATACATATATACACTGCATACATACCTTCTGCTCAAATATGAACGAGACTTTATCAATAAAACGGTACGCGGATGACATATGGCAAAAATAAATTTTTTGTTGGATGGTAGGACTGTTATAAGCTTACATGGCAAATTTCAGCGTGATATGTCACATAGTTTGTTTTCTGTGCTATTGTAAACAAGTCAAGCTCGAGTGTGTTTTTCGAATTTAACGATGGAAATTCAAGTTGAACAAAGAATTTGTTTGAAATTTTGTTATTCCAACGAAATTTCGGCTTCAGACGCCTTAAAAATGTTGCAGACAACCAATGGGGACTCTGCTTTATCGCGTGCACGTGTTTTCCAGTGGTACAAATCGTTCAAAGAGGGCCGTACATCAACCCAAAAAACTACGCCAAAGTCGCTCAAAAATTAAGGTTATTGACTGTTTTTTTCGATTACGAAGGTGTGGTGCTTTCGGAGTTCCTTCCGCAAGGCCGATCGGTTAACGCTGAATATTATTTAGACGTTTTAAAGCGTTTGCGCGAGAACATTCGTCTTAAAAGGAAGGAATTGTGGGACAACAAGTCATGGTTCTTGTATCACGATAATGCACCAGCTCACACATCACGTCTTGTTCGCGATTATTTGAACAAAAATAATGTTAATATCGTTCCGCAAGCACCGTATTCGCCTGATATGGCTCCATGTGACCTTTTCCTGTTTCCCAAGCTCAAGTTGCCGTTCCGTGGAAAACATTTTGAGACAATTGAAGTCATAAAAGAGAATTAGAAGAAGGAACTGAAATCCATACCGAAATCGGCCTTCCAGAAATGCTATGATGATTGGAAAAAACGTTGGCATATGTGTATCGCCTCCAATGGTGATTACTTTGAAGGAGATAAAATAAAAATTGAACAATAATTAACGGTTTGTGTTTTATTAAATCAGTCTCGTTCATATTTGAGCAGAAGTTATATACATGACTAGCAAACCCGGCCCCCTTCGCTGGGCACACTAAAATAGAATAGATATGGTTTAGAACAGAAAATATATGGTTTTCATATTATTTATTTCTTTATTCTTTATTCAAACGCTTTAGCATAAACAATATTTTTTGTTTTTCTATTTGTTTTTGAGTAAATATAAAATATAAATTGAAAATCAGGAAAAAAGAAGATTGTTTTTAAATTTCAAATCAACGCATATGAATAACTAAGAAACAATCGTCTTTTTTCCTGATCATCCATGAATTTTTCGTTTCAATTTATATGTTTTATTAAGCATTGGAGCTTTTTTAACCATTATCCATTTATATTAAAAAAAAAAAACGAAAAAAATTGTTTTTTCCACGAACACATAATTTCATTCGGATTTCACATTAAATTCTCAAATTTCGTAAGAAATTATTCACTGTTCCAAAATCCACTCCAAAAAAATTCACAAACAATTTTTACATGTTGCACTTACGTTTTTTCCTTATGGCATCCAAATCAGAAAGAAATATTGACACATTGTAACTAACACTGTCAATTTGACAGTTCAGTTCCGCCCCAAGCGTTAAAAAAGTAAGCGACATTATGGCTGGCTCAAAAGAACGCTGTACCCGTTGCCACTGCTCCGAATTACAACCAAACTTTACGAAACCCATTTTCAATACTTACTTAACAATGTGCATAAGTTTGGTTTAATTCGGTGCAAAGACACGGCGGGTCCACGTTTTGGCATATATTTCGAGACCCTAGTCATCAATAGGTATGAAAATTACCCCGTATTAAAGCACTTATCAACAGCTTTCATTTGATACCTATATTGTACATACACAACCAAAGGTTACCCGGGTCCACGCTTTGACCTATATCTCGAGACCCCAGTCACGTAGCGGCATGAAAAATACTCTGTACTAAGGCACTCACCAACAGCTTCAATTTGATATCCATATTGTACAAACACATTCTAGGCTCCACGTTTTGGTCTCTATCTCGAGACCCTAGTCACGGAGCGGCATGAAAAATACTCTGAACTTAAGCATTCACCAACAGCTTCCATTTGATACCCATATTGTACATACACGTCCGAAGATTACCCGGGTCCACGTTTTGACCTATATCTCCAGACCCTATCTACCAATAGGTATTCAAACTATACGGAAATCATCTTCAATACCTACTTAACAATGTGTGTAAGTTTGGTTTAATTCGGTTCAAAGACACGGCGGGTCCACGTTTCGGCATATATTTCGAGACCCTAGTCATCAATAAGTATGAAAATTACCCCGTATTAAAGCACTTATCAACAGCTTTCATTTGATATCCATATTGTACAAACACATTCTAGGGTCCACGTTTTGGTCTCTATCTCGAGACCCTAGTCACGGAGCGGATGGAAATACTCTGAACTAAAGCATTCACCAACAGCTTCCATTTGATACCCATATTGTACATACACATCCGAAGGTTACCCGGGTCCACGTTTTGACCTATGTCTCGAGACCCTATCTACCAATAGGTATCCAAACTATTCGAAAACCATCTTCAATGCCTCCTTAACAATGTGTGTAAGTTTGGTTTAATTCGGTGCAAAGACACGGCGGGTCCACGTTTTGGCATATATTTCCAGACCCTAGTCATCAATAGGTATGAAAATTACACCGTATTGAAGCACTTATCAACAGCTTCCATTTGATACCCATATTGTACATACACGTCCGAAGGTTACCCGGGTCCACGTTTTGACCTATATCTCGAGACCCTCATCAATAGGTATGAAAATTACCCCGTATTAAAGCACTTATCAACAGCTTTCATTTGATATCCGTATTGTACAAACACATTCTAGGGTCCACGTTTTGGTCTCTATCTCGAGACCCTAGTCACGGAGCGGATGGAAATACTCTGAACTAAAGCATTCACCAACAGCTTCCATTTGATACCCATATTGTACATACACATCCAAAGGTTACCCGGGTCCACGTTTTGACCTATATCTCGAGACCCCAGTCACGGAGCGGCATGAAAAATACTCTGTACTAAAGCATTCACCAACAGCTTCCATTTGATACCCATATTGTACATATACATTCTAGGGTCCACGTTTTGGTCTCTATCTCGAGACCCTAGTCACGGAGCGGCATGAAAAATACTCTGAACTAAAGCATTCACCAACAGCTTCCATTTGATACCCATGTTGTACATACACATCCGAAGGTTACCCGGGTCCACGTTTTGACCTATATCTCGAGCCCTATCCACCAATAGGTATCCAAACTATACGGAAACCATCTTCAATACCTTCTTAACTATGTGTGTAAGTTTGGTTTAATTCGGTGCAGACACGGCCGGTTAGCGAACACACACAAAAAGTTGACTTTATTTTATATATAAGATTTTTTTCAGTTTGTGTCCGAAAAATCCAAATATCTTACGGAAGCCTATTTTTTTCCAAAATAAAATGTAATCCATGTTACTCTTGGATAATGTAGTTTTCGAATGGTGAAAGAATTTTTAAAATCGGTTCAGTAGTTTTTGAGCCTATTCGTTACAAACAAACAAACAAACAAACAAACAAAGTTTTCCTCTTTATAATATTAGTATAGATTATTGTTTACAAAAACAAATGCCCTTTAACCTTGTATGATAACACTATACACAACACCAAAACAACAAAACTTGTCACTAAGATAAACAATAGCTATCTACTAGTAAACAGATAACGACCGACGTATCTCAATAGTATAAGTAGCACTAAGACCTATGTAAACTATATTAGTCAGTCCAAAGATTATAAATAAAGAGTGTACATTTCGGTGTAACCAAAACATATTCTTTTTTCTCAAATATTACCACATGATATTAACTCTTCTGCTCTCGAAGAGTACTACTCAACAATCTGGTATGCACGAACAATGGAACAGCAATTATCGTTCGGCACTACCGCCGAAGAAGAAATCGGATTCCGGCGAGCCCGAAAAAACAATTGCTGCGACGAAGAATTCCATGCTGCCGCGGAAAGAATGGATGCTGCCTATAGTACCACACTGCGATCAGGCGCAAAGCGAATCTTGTGGGATCGCCACCGGGACCTGAAAAAGGAAGAGAGGCGTGTCATAAAAATGAAGAAACGAGATTCCAAAATACGTGAATGCGAGGAGCTTGAGATACCGGCCAATAAAAAAAACGCTTGAAAATTCTACAGGAAAGTTCGGCGGCTTACAGAAGGTTCCCATACCGAGGCGACTTCTTGTAAGACCAAAGTTGAGAATAGCGATAACGCGGCTAAACAACAAAAAAGCCGCGGGAGCCGATGGACTGCCGGCGCAGTTATTCAGAAATGGCGGCGAGAAGCTGCCAAGGTGTATGCATCACCTCCTATGGAAAAAATGATCGAATGAAAGTACGCCTGACCAGAGGAACTTAAGTATTCTCTGTCCAATCCAGGAGAAGGGCTTAACTACAATCTGTTCTTATTGCCGCGATGTTTGTCTTCTAAATATTGAAATATTGCGCATAAGTTAAGCACACCATCAACCAACTGATTAGACCTTAGCAGTGTGGCTTTAGACCTGGAAAATCAACTACAAACCAATAACAATATCCCAAGTCTTGGAAAATATCAATAAAAGGAGAATCGACACACACCATGTATTTCTCGACTTGAAAGCTGCATTCAACAGTACGTACTTCGTATATGTTGCAATGTCTGAATTTGGTATGTCCGCAAAACTAATACGGCTATGCAAAATGACGTTGCTCAATACCAGCAGCGCCGTCAGAATTGAGAAGGACTTCTCCGAATCGTTTGAGGGTTGGTAAAACGAAGTTTCAGACCAGGGGACTCCTTCCATCGAGTGACTTTTTTAGGCTGTTGCTTGAAAAAATCTTGCGAGCCGCAGAACTTAATCGCTCAGGCACAATTTTTTATAAGAGCGCACGAACTTGGTGAAACAGCTCAGTAATGTTCCCCCATGTGGCAATTCGCCTTTTTTAGAAATTTAAACAACATCGACAAAAGAGGGGTTGTTAGGTCTGGGCTTTTAAGCAACATGTTATTCAAAGATACACCAGTTACCTTCGCGACTGCGTCCGAGACTACACGCACCTTCCCTGGTTTGTTGAGGTTGGTTACTCCGAAAACCGGTAGACACTAGTATCATTCAAAGGCGACGTCGAGTGTTGTCTCAGCCAAGTTAAGGTCACGTTGCATCGTCCATAGCAAACTTTTCATCTGAAAAAGGCTATTCTAGCCAATCGGGTAGTTGGATTTAAGGGTGCTTCCACAATAAACTGGTTTCGTTGTAGCTGCATACATTTTTTTATCCGCTTTACCGTATTTTTGAATGTACTTAGCAACTAACTCTGCGATGTGCAACAAATGATGATGATTACGGGTACAACCAATAAAGTTGCAAATCGCAGCCGTTTTACAACCAACTATAGAATGGTCCTTCAAGCACCGGTGATAAAGCTTCAAATTGCGAACAACTCTCCATTTTTTACTACGTACCATTCCCTTGAAAGTGCAACAATTAAATACATCACTGCAATATTCTTCGCAAACGATAGTTCTTACCGCATTAAGATGATGATTAATTGCACTGCCTTATCGTTCTTTTGTTGACTGCTTTGGCACGAGAACACAATTGATGTCTTGTGCTAGCTGGAAAGGTCAATCACTGAAATTTCGTAGGAATGATTCAAATGACTGGTTAATCGCTGGACTTCTACGGCGAAGTCGACAATCGATTCCAGCTAGCTCTTTGATGGTAATGAAAGCTAACAAATTTGTCGCTGTAGAACATTGATTACACTGGTTTACAGCCAAAATGCACCAGAGACGCCGTTATGAAATTCCTATGTAAAATCACCGTCTGATTCCGAAAATCAAGGTTATTTTTTATTCTATGGTAACGTTTTTGAGATATTTACGAATTACCGTTATTTCAAAAAAAAAAAAAAATTCGGCTCACTTAATCATATATATCTCGAAAACGAATTGAGCGATTCCAAAACCGTTGAAAGCTTTTAAAAGGTAATAAAATTTGCTATAAACTGTGTGTAAAACACTTTTTGCTAGGCCCTGCAGATTTAAAGATAACGAGCTATCATAACGGATTTTTTTAATTTTTTTTGTAAAAATATAAAAAAATTTGTACTTTGAGAGAAAGGATCTCGAAAACTTTTTACTTTTTCGTATATTTTTTGTTTTCACTCTAAGCTCCGTTTTATTACAAAAAAAATAAACTTTGATTAAACAAAATCGATGAACTAATACAAAAGTTACAAGCATTCAAGTAAATATATCCATTTAATACTTAAGTACCCTACAAATAATACCATATGTACATATGATTCTGTCTTAACTCTATGATCTTATTTTATAATTGAAAAAGTTATGTGTCTTGTTTTGACGCTTATTTATAGAAGGATCGGTTTCTCTTATGAGAAACCAACAGTAATCACCCATCATAGCGACATCCCAGAATCCTTGATACCTACTTTCAATCATTTGCATTTGCTGGTGAAACCTTTCGCCATGCTCATCACTTTCGTCGCCAAGATTTTGCGGGAAAAAATTTAAATGGGAGTGCAGAAAATGAATTTTTAAAGACATATTTACTCCTGAAAGAAAATTAAAAAGGGAATTAGATAAATACATAAGTGACACATTAGCATATAATTTTCTTAGGCTGGATTAATCTTCCAATTCAGAACAAATTTTGGTGGTTCTTGTTTGTTCGGAGCAGGGCAATAAATTCAGATTAAGGGCTATATGTTCTCATGTAAATTTAAAAATTTGCTTTCAAACTTTTTGTTTAGTTTTAAAGTTAACTGAGAAAATGGTCTTATATGTGTTTTTTATTTACCCATTTCCGCATAGTTTTTGATTAAATCGTTTACTATCAGCTCGAAGTTAGGACTTTTGTGTTTGCCTAAAAAAGAAGTAACGACCTTTTCAAAAGAGTCCCACGCCGCTGCCTCCACTGGTGACAATAATTCTTTGAAATGGGTATTGGCCATTATTTTCCTTATTTGCGGCCCCACAAAAATCCCTTCCTTTATTTTTGCTTCTGAAATCTGTGGAAAGATTGTTTTCAAATAATGAAAAGCTTCGCCTTCTTTGTCCAAAGCCTTGACAAAGTTTTTGATAAGGCCGAGCTTGATGTGGAGCGGAGGTAGAATTATTTTTTCCTTCTTTATAAGTGGTGAGTATTTTATGTTATCCACCCCAACTTGAAACTCGATTCGTTCTGGCCAATCCTTTATGATGTAGTGGTCTTGACGTGCCCGGCTATCCCATTTGCATAGAAAGCAACAGTATTTTGTGTATCCAGATTGTAGACCACATAGCATTCCAACGACTTTTAGATCGGCACATATTTTCCAATCATGTTCTTCGTATTTAATTAATTTAAGCAATTTTTGCATTGTCTCATATGTTTCCTTCGTATTTACTGCATGCGCGATCGGGATAGATGGCTTTTGGTTGCCAATATGCAATAATACGGCCTTTAAACTTAATTTATTGGCGTCTATGAACAATCGCCACTCTTTTGAATCATATGGTTCACCAAACTGTTTAAATAGACCAGCAATGTTTTTGCAATAACAAATACTGTCCTTCTTCGTATAGTACTGGGAGAATTGTTCGTGACGAGTCCTATAATATGTTACCTTAACATCGGATGAAACAAATTTAAATTGTTGCATACGAGAGGCGTGTAGTTCGGCCTTTTCTTTTGACAATTCCAAATCCCTTATCCAATCATTGAGTTGTGCTTGTGACAAAGGGTTTCTTTCGTTTTCCGTTTGCAATTCAGTACAACATGATGCCGCGTAATCAGATACTGCTGTTGACAATGAAACTGGAGCCGGAACTAAAGTTAAATTTGATGCTGGCAATCTAGCTTCCGTTGAATTTAGTTCTGGTAATGACACTGTAGATACGCTCGCATAGGTTACTTTTCTTGACTTTCCAACCCCAAATACTTTTGTAGTACAAATATAGCAGTCCGTTGAATGGCAAGTTGGTTCCCTCCACTTCATTGGTGTAATAAATTTCATATGTCGTCTAAATAGATAGTTTAAGAAACTTGTCAGATATGCATTAAAAGAGAGCAAACTCCTAATTTTTATGATGTACCTTTTGGTTCCGGTTTCCGAAAATATCAATTCGACTCGACATGTGGTGCACACAGTATTCGGTGTCCATGGTTTTTCATTGTTTCTAGGCTCAATTCCATAACACTTATGGTATGCAAATTTCAAAGGATTTGAAAACACACGTCGCATCCTTTTAACGATAAACTCCCCGCAGATGAAACAGAACATATCTGGATCATTTTTACACTCAAATTCTCGCGCCCTTTTATTCATATTATATTTTTAAGCAAATGACGGATTATAAACTGCAATTAAAAAATGAACAGTATCCGGCGATCCTTGCAGAAATTATGAAGGAACGAGGCACATGTACTATTATTTATACTTACATAGATCACCTACCTATACAAAAAGGTTCCCTAGTTATACATAGAAAACACTACCTGCCTTAAACATATGATCTTGCTTGAAATGTGTCTGTGCTTGAGATAACGACACTAACAATTTTTTGTATCTAATAACCCTTCCAAAATCTACCTGAAACTAACTGATCTGCGAATACTAACACATATTACCAGTAGGGTACTTAACACGTTCCCTGTCCGCTGAGCCACATATGGTTCAGGAAACGTGCGCCTGATAAGCACTGATACGTTCCTGAGCCATATGTGTGTCAGCATAGAAAAAATTCCCTGAACCACATGTGTTTCATGAACATGCAGAAGCAAAAATGGACCATATGTGTTTCAGGTAGAAATACCCTACATCCGTTTTTTTTTTAGTTATTATTATTACTAAAGCTATCCTATGACTACAGAAAAAACCTTGTTGGACTTGACGGTCAATTTTGCATTTTTGTATTGGGACAGGGAACGTGTTAAGTATTAAATGGATATATTTACTTGAATGCTTGTAACTTTTGTATTAGTTCATCGATTTTGTTTAATCAAAGTTTATTTTTTTTGTAATAAAACGGAGCTTAGAGTGAAAACAAAAAATATACGAAAAAGTAAAAAGTTTTCGAGATCCTTTCTCTCAAAGTACAAATTTTTTTATATTTTTACAAAAAAAATTAAAAAAATCCGTTATGATAGCTCGTTATCTTTAAATCTGCAGGGCCTAGCAAAAAGTGTTTTACACACAGTTTATAGCAAATTTTATTACCTTTTAAAAGCTTTCAACGGTTTTGGAATCGCTCAATTCGTTTTCGAGATATATATGATTAAGTGAGCCTAATTTTTTTTTTTTTTTGAAATAACGGTAATTCGTAAATATCTCAAAAACGTTACCATAGAATAAAAAATAACCTTGATTTTCGGAATCAGACGGTGATTTTACATAGGAATTTCATAACGGCGTCTCTGGTGCAGAAAAAAGCTGAAATTTGTGATCCAGTGTTATTAATTATAGCAATGGTTTGGAGCACGCAAGAGGAATGCAACTATAAATGTTTAAACATAGAATACTGGTCCTTCCAATGCCTGCCGTATTCTTATATGATTTTCCTCGTCTGAAAATCCACAAACCTCCGTCGATTAGTTATATTCGGCATAAAACAACGGTCACTCAGCTGGCTTGCCATCATGTTTGGGCAACACTTTAGCAAGTCCGTTGCGAAAAGTAATCAGATCTCTAGTTGGGCGTCGGTAAGCAGAGACACCAAGAGATAAACTGTTAACGTGCCCAACTGTTGGCAAAGTAGTTTACGCTGGCTGTGATTTTGGCGGAGAACATCCTCGATTGAGAGTCGAATACCTGTGTCCAATATTAACTTTTTTGCAGTTTAAAACATAGGGAAAAGTCTCAGGATCCATTTCTAAAGTAGCGTTGTGAAGAAGTCTGCTCTCCTTTCTAACTTCATAAATTTTTACTAATTTGATCTCACTATTTTCTAGAACTTTATTTTGCTTTTTTAGTTTCTCTACTAAAGACTTTTTATCATGTTTGGTCTTATTGACTTCGGTATTTGAATATCGTAGCTTCCATCAATATTGTTTTCAATCGCTTTTATTTATTTTTTCCAAACGAAAACATTTTCAGCTCCAGTCACTATAACTCCATTTCTTCTGGATTCAATATTTGAGATTTTTACAATAATTTCTCACATCAACTTTTGCATTGAAGTCTAATTTTGTTTTTTCACTTTTTTGCTTTGATTTTGGTTAAATCACTCATGGTGCATCTGTTTTTTAAGTCTGGCATCACTGTTTTGAGAGCAATGTTGGTTTTTAATACTGCTGCATACGGCATTTGGCCGTTATCATTTGCTATGTTTGCCTTTCTCGATTCTTTGATTTCATTGCATATCTCAAGTTTTCTGCAGTTCCTTGCATATTTTGCCACTTTGTTCGTTGAAGCTTGCAGTTATTTCGCGAATTTTATGAATTTCACGCATACTTCGCTCGCATACTTCTTGCGCTTTTTGCATTCCACTTATTCTTTCACTGAATTTTTGCTCGATAGCCTCCAGTAAGCTTTTGATTTCTTTTTCATGAGTTTTAAGTGCACTCTCGAATTCAAACTTGTAATCAAACAATCGTGAACGGTTCTTCTCGCCTACATTCTGAACCTTCCTAATTCCAAGGTCAACGTTGGTAATGTTTACCAAACATTCATCACATATGTAGCGAAGTTTGGGAAATTCATCTAATTTTCCTAATGTATATTGATCTATTACTCAGCATTTCGATTGGGAGTGATACGTTTTACCACATACACCCGCACACTTTATTCCCGTCTCTCCACAGATTTGCAGTTTTCACCTTTTACAATCCATAGATTACGTATATTGTTATAATACAGGTTATATTTCAAACTTTCTTTCACACTTTTTTATTTTAACACTCCTTCTTATGGAAAATATGTTTTACGGGGGAGAGAAAGAGGCAGAAAGCTCCGAAAATCACTTCATCACTGTCACTGTCTAAATACGAACATTAATTGTGTTTAGATTTTAATTTTTTAAAGCGGTCCGAAACACGTCTGTTGCGCTTGACGTTCTCGTGGTATTGATTATATATCATGTTTGGACAGTGTTACAAAAAAAATTGTAAAAAAACTCAGGTTACGTTCAAGAGCCGTGAGAGCAATTTCAAAATTCACCTTAATAATTTGTTTGATATTTCACATGCTGATACTTTTGAGCGAATGAAAATAGAGGGAAATAAATTATTTTTAATGAAACAGAGAGAGCCAGATCGTCGGGATGCTTAGGTGATGTAGAAAAAAAATGGCGGAAAAAGAAGAAAGGTCTAGACGACGATGACTGGAAGAAGAGGAAAGGATTGTAAGACAAAGATAATCACTGGCTGTTGCATCTATTTCCACCCCAAATAACTTAGAAAGTGTAGAAGATTCAGACGAAGAACAGATCTGAACAAAT
This sequence comes from Anastrepha obliqua, assembly GCF_027943255.1. Taxonomy (NCBI): domain Eukaryota; kingdom Metazoa; phylum Arthropoda; class Insecta; order Diptera; family Tephritidae; genus Anastrepha; species Anastrepha obliqua. The sequence continues at coordinate 51,028,217 of NC_072897.1, read as the reverse complement.
AAATCAGAACAAAGTTCAAAATATATATTGTATATATATATAATTGGCGCGTACACCCTTTTTGGGTGTTGGGCCGAGCTCCTCCTCGTCCCTTGATGTTGTTCCACAAATGGAGGGACCTACAGTTTCAAGCCGACTCCGAACGGCAGATATTTTTATGAGGAGCTTTTTCATGGCAGAAATACACTCGGAGGTTTGCCATTGCCTGCCGAGGGGCGACCGCTATTAGAAAAATGTTTTTCTTAATTTTGGTGTTTTCACCGAGACTCGAACCGCTCTGTGAATTCCGCATAGTAGTCGCGCACCAACCCATTCGGCAACGGCGGCCACAAAGTTCAAAAAGAGGTAGAAATAATCTCATATTACCTAAACTATTTGCGGCTTTAGATCGAAGCCAGTTAAACATTACACTCTTAATGCGGTTGGTCAGAGTAGCGATGATTCCCCTATTAATAAATCCTTGATTCAGCGAATTCTAACTGAAACTAGAAAATCAAGGGCGGAAGCAATAAAATCTGATTAGCAAAACAATGTACCCGACTAAACTATTACCTGGGTTAGATGTGCGAAGTTCAAAACAAGAACGCTTGCCAGTTATTGCTTTGTTTGACGATAGAGAGCAGCTCTTGCAGTGCCAAAACTAAAGAGTTCTTCTGGAAAACATGAAGCTAAGGCCGTCTCAAGAGCTCTCTTTGACTGAAACCTTCACGACAATTTAGCTTGTGCTTTTTTTGAGGAATCTTTAGGAAGAGAATTGCTGCTTTTCGCCTGTCATTATCATGTTTATGAAACCAAGATTAAGCAAATTACTAGTAGCCAAGGTATTCCGATGTTTGTTAATATTTTATAAGGCATAATTAGACAAGGGTTTTGAAAGAGATGACTACCGCGAATTGGTCTAACTGTGTCTAATATTTTTGGGAGGTGACACAGAGAAAAAATCAAAACTAAGGCCCACCGGGGCTATACATCAGGCACGAAGGATGGCGAGAGCGATTTTTTCTTTAAAAATATGTTTACTTCAGTCGCTATGCAGACTGCGACGGACAAAATTGCTTTACAAAATGTTTGCTTATTTGTCGTGATGTTGTATGTTAAAGTTTGGCTCGAATGCACAGTGGCCACCAAAGCACCTAACCAGGATTTGCGCTTCTTGAAAATGTTACGAAAAAGTTGACGTAACTTGCTGCTTTTGTGGAAGCTAAAAGTCATTTGAGAGTTGTAAATTATACTACTGAAAAGGTTGTTAAATTAATACAAGATTTAAACAGACTTCTTAGGGCTGAAGAAGAACAAAAACAGTTCTTGCTGCGCTGTGTACAGGAACATAGAAAATTGAATCCGTACTGCAAAAAAACTTCTATAAAAATAATTTAATCTGACTGATTGTTATCACTTTATGTTTTTAATTAAATAATAATTTTCATCTCATATAATTTTTACTTTTATTCACTTTATTGAACTTATAGTGATTTTATAGCAGACTGAAATATCAGGACAAAACACAGCATTAATAAAAATGTAGAGGGTATGCATTTCGAAACTAGAAAAAGAAAATTTATCATATAAGGGGCACCTTAACGTAAATAGGCTAGCGCATCAAGAGTGCATACGCACATAAGTACCAGGCCGGTTCAATAAGTGGTATTTATGTGAAGAGTACCAGTGTTTGATGACAAAGGCGTCTGAATGCGAGTAAGACCTGTTTAGTGATTTTCGCTCAGATGGAAAAAGAGCAGTATCATTCAGTAATTCGCTTTTTGTTTTTGGATGGGAAAAATGCGAGGAGATAAAAGCAAAGTTGGATGCTGTCTATGGGACGCTTCGCCCTCTATGACCGCAGTTAGATATTGGTTCAACGAATTTACATGTGGGCGAACATCCGTTTTTGATGAGTTGCCACCAGGACGCCCGGCAGACGTGGTTACCGAGGAAATCATTCAAGAAATCCACGAATAATGTCGCTGATCGACGAACAAAAGTGCGCGAAGTAACAGAGGCCGTTCCGGTTGGAAACTAATATTTTCATGATAACTTTGCGAAGAAACATTTGTCGGCCCGATGGGTCGCGCGATTACTCACGGTGGACAACAAGCGGATGCAGCTGCTAGCTTCGGCGCAGTGTTTGGAGTAATTAAACCGAGATCCGAAGGAATTTTAGCGTTTAGTTGTCACCGTTGATACAAGCTGGATTCATGGTTTCGCGGGAAGAAAATTTAGTTCAAACGAGAAAGTCATTGCCGAGAAAGAGGCATATTTCAGAGACCTCGACAAATCTCATTTTTGGAGGGGTTAAAAATGGCCGGAGAGTTGGGAGAAGTGTATTTTTCTATAAGAGGACTGTTGAGCTTCCAATATTTTTTGGTAGCTATATTGCGAAATAAAAACTAGGGTTTTTAATACGTTATAATTTATATTTTAATTTAATGCGTGGCCGTGTTTACAAAAAGTTCAACTGCTAATGCTCATTCGCGAATATTTGCACGTATATATGTATATATATATATATGTATATATGTGCATATGTAACTGCATTAGACAAGCGAAAGGAGAAGTAATGTTATGTATACATATCTTATGCTAAGTAAATGCCTGCGTATACTTTGTATTTTTGTAAGGAATATTGTAAGGAATGTATAAAAACTGATAAATAATATAACATGACATTTTAAGGTGACCAGCTAACATAACATTTTAAGGTAACCTCCTTATGGCCGAAATTATAAATATTGGCTATAGTTAAAAAGTTAGTTTGTAGGTTGTAGAACGGGATTAGCTGCTGCTCCGAACATCTTCCCCCCCGTTGAAAGGTCAGGGCTTTCAACAGAAGCACGTACAGGAAGGACGCACAGCTTATTGATAGCTCTACGTGTAATGCCAGTAGGTGTACGCAAGACGGCTACTCGTGCAACATCGTCAGTTCCAGTGATGAGTTCGACTACCCGTACCAAAGGCCATTTTAGTGGAGCCGTGTTTTCCTCTTTGATGCACACAATGTCGTTGACCTGGATGCTAGGCTGAGGCGTCCGCCATTTAACTCGCTGCTGTAGAATAGTCAGATATTCTTGACTCCAACGCTTCCAGAAAATTTGTTGAATGTAGGATACGCGTTGCCATTGATTGAGCCGGTTATAATTCAGTGACGTAAGATTAGGTTCAGGAAAAGCGGTTGGTGGGCCACCAATCAAAAAGTGGCCTGGCGTAAGCACATCAAGATCTTCTGGATTCTCTGAAAGTGGAACAAGAGGTCGCGAATTTACTATAGCTGTTATTTGACATACCAAAGTACGCAATTCGTCAAATCCAAGAATTGAGGACCCAACTGAACGATATAGATGCTGCTTGGCTGTTTTAACCGCTGCCTCCCATAGGCCCCCCAAATGCGGCGAACGAGGCGGTATGAAGCGCCAATCAAATCCATTGCTAATGCAGTAGTTATTAACTGCGCTACGATAATTTTCATTGAGGACTAAATTTCGTAAGTCGTTTAACTCGTTTCTAGCGCCCACAAAGTTTGTGGCGTTGTCTGACCAGATGCAGCTAGGTATGCCGCGCGTAGCGACGAAGCGTTTGAGAGCGCCTAAAAAGGCGTCAGTAGAAAGATCTTTTACTAGTTCTATCCAAATTGCCTTTGTTGAAAAGCAGATGAAGACACTCAGGTAACATTTTTGTGGAGATTTGTTGCGAATTTCAGACTTATAATAAAATGGGCCACAATAATCTACCCCAGTTATCATAAAAGCCCGTGTAGTCTGAATGCGCTCTTTAGGTAAGTCAGCCATGATATGCTCGAGAAGACGCGGTTTTGATCTACAACATATGATACACCTTCGTATGGCTCGCGCAGTAGTTTTCCTTCCTCCTATGGGCCAAAACTGCATGCGAAGAGAAGCAAGCAAAGACTGCGGACCTGCATGGTGGTACTTACGGTGATAATGTGTTATTATGGCGAATGTCAGTGGGTGATCCCTTGGAAGGATGCATAGATGACGTGCTTCAAAGCTGAGCGTTGAATGTCTTAGTCTGCCACCTACACGAATAAGGCCAAAATCATCTAAAAATGGCGACAGCGAAGCGATGGGGCTTGAGGCGTGAACAAACTTATTGTTTTTCAAAGCCACATACTCGGACCACAACTGCGCCCTTTGAACGATGCGAATCAACAATTGAGTACCGCGATGAATATCCTCAAACGTGAGTTGCGAAGTTCTTGGTGAGATTCTGCTTGTTATAAACTTGTTTACATATCCAAAAATACGTTGCATCTTGCCAAACGAATTTATGTACTTAAAGGATAGTGTTAAGTCGGTTCGATCATTTGACAAGAGCAACACCCTTTGTCGAAGTTCTATAATTTTAGTTTTAGGTGCGCAAAATTGGGGCCAATTGTTGTCAACTTCTCGCAAGAACGAAAGCCCGTGCATCCAAAGTGGAGATTGTGAAAGTGTCGTTGGTGAGGCTCCCTTCGACAAAATGTCAGCAGGGTTTAATTCTGTAGGAATGTAATGCCATTGCATACCCTCTGTAAGTTGCTGTATCGCGCTTACCCGGTTAGCAACAAACACATTAAATTTAGATGGCTCTTCACGCAGCCATGAAAGCACAATCGATGAATCCGACCAACAGTGAAAGCGGCCGGCGAAAAGTTTCATTTTGAATATCCCATTTACTAATTCCGCAAGCAAAGCAGCAGCGCAGAGTTCCAGTTTGGGTATCGTAAGTATCTTCAATGGAGCGACGCGAGCTTTGGAACACAGTAGATGCACTTGCGCGCGCTCATCCATTATCGAACGAATGTAGATACAGGCACCGTACGCTTCGATACTTGCATCACAAAATGCATGAATTTCGACGGTGGCTCCAGGCTGCAGTACGTACCGAGGGAATGATAAATGCTGCACTTCGACGAACTCGTTGCGAAATGTAGACCAAGCAGTGTTCAGTGAGTGCGGTAAGCTTTCATCCCACTCCAGCTTATCCCTCCACATGCGCTGTAAAAGAATTTTTCCTCTGGTCAAAGTGGGACCAATGAGTCCAAGCGGATCATAACAACGAGCTAACGTAGATAACGCCGATCGCTTGGAGTTTTTGCAACATTCAGGTTGCGACGTAAACGAAAATAGCAGATTGTCATCAAACGGCTTCCAGATCAAACCCAATGCCTTGGTGATGTCGCTGCCGTCATTAAACTTAAGCAAGTCTTGTTTATCAACATCAGGAATATTACGAAGAACATCTGGACTATTGGAACACCATTTCCTTAGCTGGAAGTTACCTCGAGCGAGAGTATTCGTTGTTTGTCGTTTGATTTCTTCTACTTCTTCCAAAGTATCGCCACCACTTATCAAGTCGTCCACGTAAAAGTCTCGAATGATGGTTTGCGAACCAAGTGGATAAACTGAGGATTCATCCGACGCAAGTTGGTGCATTGAACGAATCGCTAGGAATGCTGCAGATTTAGTTCCATATGTTACAGTGTCTAATTTATATATATTTAAGTCATCTTCAGGAGAATCACGCCACAATATACACTGGAGCATGCTATCCGGTGGGTAGATCCGGACGCATCTATACATTTTGCAGATGTCTCCAGTGAGTGCAATCGGAAACGTACGAAAACGAATTAAAATATTGAAAAGTTTGGGCTGAATTGTTGGTCCAGTCATGAGTCATCAGAAAATATTTGCACTCATGGATAGCAGAGTTTGGAACTAACGACATGTGATTGAGGTCACGATACTCTTTCATGAATGCACAATATTTTGCCTTGAGCTCAGGATTACGTACGAGTTTTCTTTCTAGGTTTTGAAATCGGCGTCGAGCTTGTGAGTACGACTCACCTAACGAATCTAAATTTAGCTTTGTTGGCAGGCGAACCGAATATGCGCCTGAGGCTAAACGAATGAAATTTTGCTTGAAATGCAACTCACAGTCAAGCTCTTCTCTAGAATTTTTAGAAATCGGTTCAACGACATGATCGATCTCCCAAAACTGCCGGACTAAATCATCCAGCCGATCATCAATACTGATATCTGTAGTTGAGCTGTGACTTGCTACGAATGTTGAAAGTTTGGGGGCTTGTTGCTTACCGCCAGACAGAACCCAGCCAAGACGAGTTTTTTGAAGTAATGGTATTTCAGGTGCTAATTGAATCTGTCCTACGCAAAGTAGCTCATAGAAAAGTCCTGCTCCGATGAGCAGATCAATACGCTGGGGCACGTTAAAACCAGGATCAGCTAGTTGAAAGTTTGAGGGTATGTTCCAATTAGCGATGTTTATTGAAGCGACTGGTTGACTATCGGTAATTGTTTTCACCACAACAGCAGTGATATTTGTACAAAAATCTGAAGTCCGCGACTTCAGAACTACATATATCAACGGAGCACCCATCAGTCGAAAAGCTTGCATCTCCAATGCCGGAGACTGCGACCAATGATTTCGTTCTAGTAAGTTGTAGCTGGTTAGCGAAACGAGTTGTAACGAAGTGAAGCTGCGAGCCCGAATCTAGGAGGGCGCGGCAAGGTACGAAGGTTCCAGCACGATTTTTAATTAGAACAATTGCAGTGGCGAGAAGCACAACATCATGAGAAGGAGCATGAGCATGGGACGTGACAGATAATGATGCAGTCCTAGCATTCGATTCAGAAATAGTGCAAGGTGCTTGGCACTGAGTAGTTGGTGGAATGGATAACCGATCAAAATGTAATAGTGTATGATGCTTCGCTTGACAGCTGCGACATGGTCCCGATTTGCAGTCACGAATCTCATGACCTTTCTTCAAACAATTAAGACATAGGTTGAGCCTTTTAGCTTCTTTCTGGCGTAGATTTAGCGACAAATTGACGTAGCGTTGACAACGGTAAATTAGATGCTCGGGGGATTCGCAAAATACGCAACTCTCTACTGAGCTATTCGAAGCAACAAAAGATTTTCTTGGATTTGTACTCACGCTTTTGATGACTTTTACTGGAATGCTAGCTTGTGTCTGCAATGCATATTCGACGTTTTCGAGTGTACGACAGCGGTTTTCTAAAAATCCTGCTAGTTGGTTCCAAGAGGGTAGGTCATTGCTTGTCGAATTCTCCTCCCATTTGGCTTGAGTCACCTTGTCTAACCTTTGCACTGTCAACTGAATGAGGATGCTATCGGATATTTGTTCTTTTGAGCCGATTGATTGTAGAGCGCGCATGTGCGCGATTGCCTTGTCTGTCAATGCCCGCAACGTGTGTACGGACGAATCCACCTTGTCCAACTCAAATATTCCCCTGATGTGTGCCTGAAAGATAAGACGTTTATTATCAAATCGTTTTTGTAAAAGTTCTAATGCAATTTTGTAGTTAGTGTCGTTTATGTCGAGTGATCTCATGGTGTCCAAAGCAGCAACACTAAGGCAAGACCGCAAATGTTGAAGCTTGTCCACTTGTGTCAGTTCACTGTCTTTGTCGATAACGGATGTGAACATTGCGTAAAAATTTGTCCACTCCGTGTAAGCCCCACTAAATTTGGGCAACGTTAGTAGTGGCACACGCGAACGATTTGCGTTTACAATTATAGACTGTGTGTCCGCGGTATTCATCCGAGAAGTTGAGCAATGTTGTGAAGTACTGCGCTTCCCGATCTCTCTTTGCAGAGTGGCTCTGAGATTGACTAGCGTGGTATCGAATTTGGCAGGTAGGTCACTGGTAATCGACTCGAAGTCCAGTTCCTCCAAACTTGAGTGGGTGACCGAAAAACTGGATTTCAGCTCCACCAATAATTCCAGTATTGCATTGAGAGCATATTCATCCTTGCTGTGCAGATTATCAGGATCCAAGTCGGCGGCTATACTTTTAAGGCGATTAAGTATAGCTTTCGATTTCATCTTCAGAAATGTCACTCGGCCCATAGGTGGACCCATAGTCGGCCCATTGGTTGGACCAACATCACACATATCTTCTCTTGCTGGGGTACCAGTAGCCGGGCTGAATGGCATGGCGAACAAATTGGTTAACTATAACGCTGCGCGACACGTATAAAAAAAGTAGGTGCGTTATACTCGACGACAATGTTATACGGTAAAATAAATGCACCGTATCTAACTGGCCGGAACAACTGTTTTCCAAAATTTCGCCACCGGTTAATAAGTTTATTGCACTATTTTACAGTTCCTATTTACTGTCTTATGTACTCCGCACTAAGTACACAACAAAAAACAATGCTCGAAACCGCAACGGGAAAATATGCAACTTTAAATTGTTTAATTTAAATTATTAAATTAACGCGAAAAAACACGGCGATCACGTCGGGGTCACCAAATGTTGAGCTTCCAATATTTTTTGGTAACTATATTGCGAAATAAAAACTAGGTTTTTTAATACGTTATAATTTATATTTTAATTTAATGCGTGGCCGTGTTTACAAAAAGTTCAACTGCTAATGCTCATTCGCGAATATTTGCACGTATATATATACAGGGTTGGCCATATTAAACTGACCCATGTGATTATTAAAAAAATATGGAAAAAGAAACATTTTTTTGTGTTTCATTGTGAAAAACATTTAATTTAGTTCAAGGAGATTCGTTTACATCACTTTTTGAATATGATATCGCGCAAGTGGTCGCCCTTAGCACGTATTTGGATATGTACAGGGTTGGCCATCTTAAACTGACCCATGTGATTATTAAAAAAATATGGAAAAAGAAACATTTTTTTGTGTTTCATTGTGAAAAACATTTAATTTAGTTCAAGGAGATTCGTTTACATCACTTTTTGAATATGATATCGCGCAAGTGGTCGCCCTTAGCTCGTATAGCGTAATGTGCCCGTTTTTCGGCGTTTTCCATAGTTTTGGCCAGCGTCTCGGCCGATATGGCGGCTATTTCCCGTCGGATATTGGCCTTAAGTGCGCCTAGTGTCTTTGGCTTGTTGACGTAAACCTTAGATTTCAAATTACAGTAAAAAGTTATAGGGTTACTCAATGGGTCAGTTTAATATGGCCAACCCTGTATGTGCATTTGTAACTGCATTAGACAAGCGAAAGGAGAAGTAATGTTATGTATACATATCTTATGCTAAGTGAATGCCTGCGTATACTTTGTATTTTTGTATGCCGTTAAGCGAAAAGGAATATTGTAAGGAATGTATAAAAACTGATAAATAATATAACATGACATTTTAAGGTGACCAGCTAACATAACATTTTAAGGTAACCAGCTTATGGCCGAAATTATAAATATTGGCTATAGTTAAAAAGTTAGTTTGTAGGTTGTAGAACGGGATTAGCTGCTGCTCCGAACAAGGACTATGTTGACAAATAAAAATTTTTTTTGTGAAAAATGGTGTATTCATTTCTAACACGGGTGCATGTTGAACCCCCACGTATATTTAGATACATACATATGTAAATGAGAATTGTTTTAGCATTTGTTAGGCATGAATTCGGTCATTCGGTTATTTACCCTTAATTATTGTTTGTAGGTATGTAAATGAGTTGAGGCGATGCGTCGTTTGGTAGGTCATGGTTGCTTAAGTACATAAATATGTGTGCAACACTATATTTATTAAAGATGCCATTTTATATTATATATAGAATGCATCCTTACAAAATGTCGTCGGCATTCGTCAGTTTGATTTCATACAGAAGTCAAAAACTGTGCAGAGCCCATGTTCCTAGAGAGAATTCACTGTAATCAGCTCTGTTCAGAACTCTCCCGCTGCCGCACTGGACGAAGGGAGAAAGTCTTCACGGTTAGACTTAATTTTTGACAATTTACCCTATTCGTAACTTGTGAGACTTCTCTATATATTAACGTTCTCTGGACAATGTTTCTCGCCTCTATAATTTACCTCGATGGCTTGCCTTTTCTTTTCTTTTCATCCGACCGACCGCATCCATATGCCCGCTTGCCAAAAATTAAGTGATTGTGACTTTATCTTAGATACTGTATTATTTGCTTTTGGAAGCATGTTAAGTTTATTTTATCGGCCTACTTTATAATTTTTATAATGGCTTACCTTACGAAACTCACGATTCCCATATAAACAAAAATTTTTTTGAGTAAGAATGATAGAATACAAATATCGCCTTCCCAAGTGCCGTGAAGTCAATGTAAAAATTAAAAAAATTAAATTAAGAGGAAGAATAAGCTAAAGTGAGTGGAGACCCAAGAATATATAATACACGTGCATACATTTTCACACAAACGTTTATTTATTTTCTGTACTGCCGTCACTTAACTCTCAAATTCACCAAAAATAAAGTAGCGGTTTTAGGATGGTGCCAATTCCCGTATTCTCTACATCTTAGTAGATAATCATAAAAGTCATACTTATTATTCTATTGGATTATTATATTATAGTAAAATTTTGTTTGGCGTACAAGAAACTTTATTATTAATTTTTCTTTTCAGAATTTGTTTGTGAATATAAGACAATGTAGAGTTAATCCCTAATGTCTTACCTAATCTTGCATATGCTGATCAAACATCCACCTCTTATACAGGTATCGTTAATAAGTAAACTTACCAATGCTAATAACACTAACTCAAAGTGTGGGAATTGCATTGCTGTTGATAAATATAATATATCTTCAACTTCATATGGTCTTCACTCGATTATACGTCGCATTGCCAAATATCATCATAAAAGAAAAGCCGATGGCAATTTATTTACAATGGTTTGAGTTAACATCGAAAACTAGACATAATTATATGCTCCGCCACAAATTCAATGCACATAAATTCGTATCCTGTGATCACAAAAGATCTGTTTCAACCGTTCTTCTCATTTACTATCTTAGCAACTTTTTATGTGCGGCAGCGTTGCCTCCAGTAATTCGTTTAGGTAAGCTATTTATTATATATCTACTAAATGATTGATTTAAGAAGCATGAATATGTACATAAGTTTGACTTAGACCAGACGCATAGTTCTATAAATAATTAACTTCAAACATAATAAAATAAAACTACGAGAAGAAATAAGTTTAAAATATTTTATAAATGAATAATATTGTCCATATTTTTGTTCCATTTGCGGAAAAGGGTGTAAGTGCCAATTATATATATATATATAAACATAATTATATTGTCAAATTAATCAAAATCGGGTTGCTAGGAACATAAGATTCTAGAGAAGCTAATATATCTCCACGTAAGAAAAAATTTATGTGTGTTATGTCTCATGAACCTGATCAATGTACTTAGCTTAATGCTACTAAATGGTTTTCCAATAATAGGTGTTATGAATGAATGGATTGTGCTATCGAGAGATGATTAACAATTTTTTATGGCCGGAATTGGATGGTATTGATCTGGACAACGTTTATTTTCATCAAGACGGTACTACGTGCCACACAAGCAACGAAACCATTGAACTTTTACGGAAAAAGTTTCCGGACCGTGTTATCTCTCGAAGAGGTTCTCACAATTGGCCACCGAGATCTTGTGGCTTAACACCTTGTGACTTTTTTCTTTGGAGCCATGGGAAGAGAAGGTCTACGCCAACAGCCCAGGGTCGATTCAAGACCACAAAAATGGAATTCGTGAGGCTATCGAGGACATAGGGCAGCCACTTTGCATTCGGTTATGGAAAATTTCATCAAAAGGATATTGTCCTGTAAGCGTGGTCGTGGTGGTCATTTGCCTGATGTTATTTTCCATTATTAACGGCATACCTTCCTCTTTATAAAGAAATAAACATCCGATGATTTATATTAAAAAATAGCATTTTTCTTTGAATATCAAATTAACATATCTTATTGGAAAACCCTTTACATGACCTTGATCAGCGTACTTGGCTATCGGCCTACCATTCACGCCAGGTATGCTTGTAACTGGCAGGCAAACGGGTAAAAGTAAATACATGAAGAATGCTCTACTTGCAATCACAACAAAGACAGAAAGAGGACTAGTTTTGAAGAATTTATAATAGACGTCCTTCTCCATACAATTATTAAGCTTGCCGACAGGTGAGCACTCAAAATCACCTTACCTTTTTTTCAAGCTAATTAACAAGCAAAGGTTTCCACTTGTATAAAGTCATACACAGACAGTAGTATGCACGAGAGCTGCTACTGAAGTTTTGAGATATGGCAACACCTGTGTGAATATCTTACATCTGATATTGTCGTCAAAAGTTCTATCTATGTTTTTTACAAGCAAAAAGTCTTTCAAAAGAAGCGCAGATTATTTCAGATTTCAAAATACAGCTCTTATCAATTATATGTGGAAAATGACATAATTTAAATGTCCGACATGAGCACGTCTAGAGGTAAAATCCGCCAAAAAGTAAATTCATGAATGCCTAATTGTAGAGAACGTCGAGACATCGATATTTAAGGTTTTTCAGCAACACTTTGCGCTGTACTAGAAATAGCGCATATACAAATAATACATGGACAAAATTGTGTATCCCCACGAAAAATCATTGGGAGTAACAATAAATGCCACTATTTGTGTAGAGAATTAAGTACATTCAGTTATTACTTAAATTATCACAGGTGTATTTTCTAGTCTAACATGCGTGGGGCGAACTTTGGTCAGACTACGCCTCCCGAAGCATTGTAACTTCTCACAGCCTACCTCAATTTGCTGTGACTACCAGGATGCTTTCTAATCCCTTAATTTCAATAATACCTCCTCAAAGGTAGATTTAGAATGCAGGAGTTCTCTGAATGAGCTGGCTGTGAGTTATGTTGGTTTTGGTACTTTTCTTAATCGTCTTCCACCATCAAAATTTTGATTAATAAAGTGTTCTATGAATACATGGTATTCATATTGTAATAAGAAGTATGTAGACATGCTTCTTATACATGAAACACACCACCCAATAAATCTTTTGCTTTAAAAAAACCCCCAAGTCATACATATATTTAATTGCCTAACTCCAATTCCCATCGCTAAAAATAGCCGTTTCAATAGTGGATTTAATATGCAAACGTTGTACACCTTCGTTAGTCTCCGCAACTAGATTTAAATGTTCGCACTTGGCACATGACGAAAAATTCAAAGCAGGTGATTTCAATGGCACCCAATATTAAAAAATGGTTTACAAGGTAGCGGCCGCCGTAGCCGAATGGGTTTGTGCGTGACTAGCGTTCGGAATTCAGACAGAACGTAGGTTCGAATTTCGGTGAAAGACTAAAAGAGAAGAAAAAGTTTTTTCTAAGAGCTGACCATTTCCTCGGCAGGCAATGGCAAACCTCCGAGTGTATCTTCGCCATGAAAAAGCTCCTCATATATAAATATCTGCCGTTCGGAGTTGGCTTGAAACTGCAGGTCCCTCCATTTGTGGAACAACATCAAGACGCACTCCACAAATAGGAGCAGAAGCTCGGCAAACACCCAAAAAGGGTGTGGGCGCCATTATATATGTATATTTTTTATTTATTTGAATTTATTTATTTATTACTAGTATAATAATACATTATAATTTACAATAAACTGTAAGTTCTACAGAAACTATTAAAAGTCTGTTCGTAGGCTAGTAGCATTTATAATAACAATCTTACAAACTAAATATGACATTTAACAAAATAAGTTTTATATGTAACATACGTAACATACATTTAACTTTATGTTACAACATACTTACTTATATCTAGCGGTTCTATGAGGAACATAAAATAAATTTTTTTATTTTTATTATTTTTATTTTAAATACTTAATTAATTTTTAAAGTGTCAACCGTTACAATGAAATAACACTATATTAACAAATATTAAATTAGTTTTTGTTAACCAGATTTTTATATCTTTTTTATTTTTGTCGTTAGATTCAAGGCGATTCCACGGATACCAATATCGCTTAATTTTTGTATTAGAATTTTGTGGTCAACCGTGTCAAAAGCCTTTGCTAAATCTAAAAATATTGCAATAATTGGTTTACTATTATCAAGATTTTTATATATATATTCAGCAAAATGAGCTAATGCATCTTTGGTTGATTTTCCTTGGCGAAAGCCGTATTGATTTTTATTTAACACGTTATATTTGTTAAGAAAGGAAAGTAATCTTTTATGTACTACTTTTTCAAATATTTTTGCTACATTAGAAATTAATGATATTGGCCTATAATTAAATTCAAAATACTTTTCTTTAGCTTTGTGTACTGGTATTATAATTGCTTTTTTACAATGATCAGGACAATCTTCTGTTTCTAAGCATATATTGATAATGTTAGCTAGAGGTTTTATAATGAAATTACTTAATTTTTTTAATACGCTTGTTGGAATTTGATCTATTCCGGATGCTGTATCATTTTTTAATAATTTTATTATTTTTTTTATTTCCTACTCACAAATATTGAATTTTTAATCAAGACCCTTTTTTACCACATTTTTCACCTGTATATTTGATTTTATTTGCCATTTCTGTGCCTACATTATTAAAGTAAGTATTAAACTTATCAGCCATATCTTTTTTTCTGTTACTTTTTCGTTTCTTATGAGTAAGTAATCAATTGAGCATTTTTTATTTTTCTTTTTATTAGAGTTTATTTTATTATTTATATAATTCCAAAATTGCTTATTAGATTTTAGATTTTTTAAGCAATTTCTTTCATAATTATCTTTTGCAATTTTTAATAGTTTATTTAATAATTTGTTTTAATTTACGTATAATGTATGACTTTTTTCATCATTAGGGTTTTTTCTCCAAATATTGAGAACATTTCTTTTAAAATAACTTGACCTTGCGTTATCCATTTACTTCTTTCAATACCTATTATTATTAGTATTATTTTTATTTTTTTAACATTGGTTGCTCTGTGCATGATATATTGTATATTTTCAATAAATAGATTAGTCATTTCATTTGCATCATTCATATAATCAAATAGATTCCAATCAAGTTTTTTAGCTATTTTATAAAGTTTTTCATAAGTTAAAACGTTTGTGATTACTTTATTAACAGAGATAATTTTTATTTTTAAACCAATAGTAAGAAAAGTGGAATAATGATCTGAAATATTATTTTCATATATGATGGTTCAAATATCATTTACTTTACTACTGAATTTACCGAAAATATGATCTATGCAAGTGCCCCTGTTCTTGTTTGCACTTGTTATACCGTTAATATATGGTTTAATTCATTAGCGTACATAGAATTTATATATAAATCGAAGGGTTGTAAATTGTTTTTATTGCTTAGTAATAAATTTTTTTAGCTAATATCAATATTTATGTCCCCAATAATAAAATGATTTTTTAATTTTTTATTTTTTAAAAGATAGTTATCTAGATAATTTACAAACTCTTTTTTATCAGTTCTCGGAGATCTATATATAGAAGTAAATGCAATTTTTTTATTATTATCACATATAATTTCCGTATACAATGCACTTATTTTACCTATATGCACTATTACAGTAGATTCTTCTATATTTTTTTGAATGTATATAACAACCCCATCTGCTGGACTGGTTTCACCGCTACTAAATATAATACATTTTATATCCATCAATTTTATACAGATCAGGCGCCTCTAATCTCCACGTTTCACTACATATAATACACATAATTTCTCATATTTACTATTTAGGCTTAGTATATTTAAATGCAACAGTAGAAAATCTTCATGTTTAGTACATTCTAACAGCTTTTCGAAATTGTTAATTTCAAACTCATTGCAGTACATTTTTATTTATTTAAAGGGTTATAAGGATAATTAGTTTTATCAATAACTTTTTTCCTTAATCTTATGTATGATTGGATGCAGGATCATTAGCACTATGATTCTCATTTCGGTTCACTTTTAGATAAAATTTTTCATTTGCATAGACGCAATTGACACATTTTTTTCATCCTTGTTATTGCAGTTACTAGAAAGATGATTGCCAGCACGTAAATAGTATTTTTCAGTATTCTTGCATTTTTTTAACACACTTTTGTTAGCTCGGGTTGTATGTATGTATGTATGTATATATGTATGTAATATAACGGAATCTTTGAGTTTAATTTTCACTGGCTTCTAAAAATCTGATCGACTTGGAATTTTGCACACCTATCAAGGACCGATGACAATGCAATAATTTGATAAAAGTTTTCCATTATCCTTATTCGGATTGCCAGGATTTTTTTTTTTTTATTTAAAAACTTTATTTTGTATTCTGTCTATACTTACAACTCTTAGAAGACATTTTACAAATATTTGGTTACATTTAAGAGTGGCTTTGATTTTAGTATTAAAGGAATATTTCCAGTGAAATATCCTTTCTAATAAATAAATTTAATATTTTATAGATGGCTCTTGGACGAGCTGAATTGGTGTTTTTCTTTTCAACCTTAAAAAGACACATGATGCTGACATGAGAGTTCATTTGGGTGCCATTGAAGTCGATTTCGGTATTTACTGGTTACATTTTGCATTTCCTCTTTTATTGAAGGGATGTCTAAGTCCCAATGAATTTGGGCATTTGTCACGTACCACGGAGCGTTGACTAGGGTGCGTAGAGTCTTGGACTGGAAATGCTGCAGGATTTACAAGTTTGAATTTGACGCAGTACCCCACAGTTGGATTCCGTAAGTCCAGACTGGTTTTATCACAGACTAGCAAACCCGGCCCCCTTCGCTGGGCACACTAAAATAGAATAGATATGGTTTAGAACAGAAAATATATGGTTTTCATACTATTTATTTCTTTATTCTTTATTCAAGCGCTTTGGCATAAACAATATTTTTTGTTTTTCTATTTGTTTTTGAGTAAATATTGTATAAAATATAAATTGAAAATCAGGAAAAAAGAAGATTGTTTTTAAATTTCAAATCAACGCATATGAATAAACAATCGTCTTTTTTCCTGATCATCCATGAATTTTTCGTTTCAATTTATATGTTTTATTAAGCATTGGAGCTTTTTTAACCATTATCCATTTACATTTTTCAAAAAAAAAAAACGAAAAAAATTGTTTTTTCCACGAACACATAATTTCATTCGGATTTCACATTAAATTCTCAAATTTCGTAAGAAATTATTCACTGTTCCAAAATCTACTCCATAAAAATTCACAAACAATTTTTACATGTTGCACTTACGTTTTTTCCTTATGGCATCCAAATCAGAAAGAAATATTGACACATTGTAACTAACACTGTCAATTTGACAGTTCAGTTCCGCCCCAAGCGTTAAAAAAGTAAGCGACATTATGGCTGGCTCAAAAGAACGCTGTACCCGTTGCCACTGCTCCGAATTACAACCAAACTTTACGAAACCCATTTCCAATACTTACTTAACAATGTGCGTAAGTTTGGTTTAATTCGGTTCAAAGACACGGCGGGTCCACGTTTTGGCATATATTTCGAGACCCTAGTCATCAATAGGTATGAAAATTACCCCGTATTAAAGCACTTATCAACAGCTTTCATTTGATACCCATATTGTGTACATACACAACCAAAGGTTACCCGGGTCCACGTTTTGACCTATATCTCGAGATACCCAGTCACGGAGTGGCATGAAAAATACTCTGTACTAAAGCATTCACCAACAGCTTCAATTTGATATCCATATTGTACAAACACATTCTAGGGTCCACGTTTTGGTCTCTATCTCGAGACCCTAGTCACGGAGCGGCATGAAAAATACTCTGAACTAAAGCATTCACCAACAGCTTCCATTTGATACCCATATTGTACATACACGTCCGAAGGTTACCCGGGTCCACGTTTTGACCTATATCTCAAGACCCTATCTACCAATAGGTATTCAAACTATACGGAAATCATCTTCAATACCTACTTAGCAATGTGTGTAAGTTTGGTTTAATTCGGTTCAAAGACTCGGCGGGTCCACGTTTTGGCATATATTTCGAGACCCTAGTCATCAATAGGTATGAAAATTACCCCGTATTAAAGCACTTATCAACAGCTTTCATTTGATATCCATATTGTACAAACACATTCTAGGGTCCACGTTTTGGTCTCTATCTCGGGACCCTAGTCACGGAGCGGATGGAAATACTCTGAACTAAAGTATTTACCAACAGCTTCCATTTGATACCCATATTGTACATACACATCCGAAGGTTACCCCGATCCACGTTTTGACCTATATCTCGAGACCCTATCTACCAATAGGTATCCAAACTATACGGAAAACATCTTCAATACCTCCTTAACAATGTGTGTAAGTTTGGTTTAATTCGGTTTAAAGACACGGCGGGTCCACGTTTTGGCATATATTTCGAGACCCTAGTCATCAATAGGTATGAAAATTACCCCGTATTAAAGCACTTATCAACAGCTTTCATTTGATACCCATATTGTACATACACAACCAAAGGTTACCCGGGTCCACGTTTTGACCTATATCTCAAGACCCTAGTCACGGAGCGGCATGAAAAATACTCTGAACTAAAGCATTCACCAACAGCTTCCATTTGATACCCATATTGTACATACACATCGTAGGGTTACCCGGGTCCACGTTTTGACCTATATCTCGAACCCTATCCACCAATAGGTATCCAAACTATACGGAAACCATCTTCAGTACCTTCTTAACAATGTGTGTAAGTTTGGTTTAATTCGGCGCAGACACGGCCGGTTAGCGAACACACACAAAAAGTTGACTTTATTTTATAAGATTTTTTTCAGTTTGTGTCCGAAAAATCCAAATATCTTACGGAACCCTATTTTTTTCCAAAATAAAATATACTCTATGTTACTCGTGGATAATGTTGCTTTCGAATGATGAAAGAATTTTTAAAATCGGTCCAGTAGTTTTGGGCCTATTCATTACAACCAAACAAACAAACAAAGTTTTCCTCTTTATAATATTAGTATAGATTTGTAGAGGATAAGTTTGTTGTCCATTGAGAGGGTGGATTTGCGGTTTAGCAGCCAGTACATATTACGAAATATTAAATCTAGAGCTTTCCTTTTTGGAAATATATGCGTTTTCCACGTAAGCCGTTTATCCAAATGAATGCCTAGATATTTAGCACTATCACATTGCGGAATTGGAATACGGTTTAAGTTGATTTGTGGGCAGGTGGTTCTTTTTGTGGTACAGGTTACGTGTTGAGATTTATGTTCGTTTACTTTCAACCGCCAGCTCCGGAGCCATTTGGAGATTTTATTTATGCTTATTTGGAGCATATAAGAGGCTTTTACGCGATCCACTGCTGTCGCCATAATAGCGGTGTCATCGGCAAAAGTGCCAGTTAGTACACCTTTTGTGGTTGGCAGATCGTGTGTAAAAATTAAGTACAGGATTGGACCTAATAAACTGCCTTGTGGGACCTCAGCTTTAATTTGTTGAAAATTGGAAATTTCATTTTCGTAATTTACGTAGAACATTCGTTGGTTTAGATATGATTTAGGGAGCAAAAAGGGGCATTGTGGTAATTTCTTTTTTATTTTAAAGAGTAGGGCTTGGTGCCACACTCGGTCGAAGGCTTGTGATATGTCCAGGAAAACTGCTGAACAGATTTGTTTTCGGTCGAGCGCTGTTTGTATTTTTTCGACAAGTCTATGGACTTGCTCAATTGTCGATTGCTCATTCCTGAAACCAAACTGATGTTTCGGAATTGTTTGTTTGCGTTCGATAAAAACCATTAAACGTTTAAGGAAGATCTTTTCAAAAACTTTTGACAGTATTGGTAGAAGACTGATAGGGCGATAGGATTTCACTTCATCGCCTGGTTTTCCTGTCTTGAGCACCATTTTAATTTCTGCTACTTTCCATTGAGCTGGGAAAATGTTTCTGGTTAAGCACGCATTATACAAATGGGTAATAAAATTATAGGGTTCAGGAGGTAGTTTTTTTGAGAATTTCGGCCGTGATGCGATCATATCCTGGTGCCTTGTGATCTTTTAGCTTTTTAATAGCGCTAACTATTTCACTTTTGGTGAACTTCTTCATCGGTAGCTCCATTTGGTAGAGTTCGTTTAAAAAGGCAGCAACAGTGCTGTCAAAACAAAGATCAGCTTCAGTATCGCTTGGTGTAAAAATACCTTTTAGATATTTAGAAAAAAGCTCAGACTTCTCGATTGCGGTTTTCGCCTATGAACCATCTTTTTTACGAAGTGGAGGACGGTGCTCTTCTGTGGTACTTACTTTTTTGCTGACTTTCCACAGGGAATAATTGGTGAGGTGTGTTGGTTCCAAACCCCATAGAAACTGCCTCATTTCTTTATCGTGTTGCTCTTTCAATAATAATTTTATTTCTTTTG
The DNA here is from genome assembly GCF_027943255.1 of Anastrepha obliqua. Classification (NCBI taxonomy): domain Eukaryota; kingdom Metazoa; phylum Arthropoda; class Insecta; order Diptera; family Tephritidae; genus Anastrepha; species Anastrepha obliqua. The sequence goes on along the minus strand of NC_072897.1, from coordinate 51,008,062 downwards.
ATAATTTGTTAAAACGGCTGTTATATTCAGGATATCTTGTTTGTTGCCATATTTTTCTTGCCTGGCGTTTCTCTTTCAGTTTGTTTCTTATAAGGAAGATACCGATGTTTGAATTTCTTTGTGTACGAGTAAGAGGATTCACATGAGTGGTGGATGACCACACTGCATCCTGGATGCATTTTGTTAGATATTCGGTAGCCTCGATTATATCTTCCTCGTTTTTTAGAGCAACTTTTATGCCAAGTGTCGACGTCAAAATGGTTTTAAATTGAGTCCAATTTGTATGGCTGTTGGTAAGTTGGCAGTTTTGGGGCCTATTTTCAAGCTTATCATTTATTGTGATTATCACTGGCGAATGGTCAGAAGAAAGATCCAGGCAGGATTTACAGGTTATCTGCAGATACGATAGACCTTTGATGACACAAAAATCAACAAGGTCAGGAATCTTTTTTGGGTCTGAAGGCCAATAAGTTGGCTCTCCCGTTGAGAAAACTTTCAAGTTCATTGTTGTGCAATTCGCGTCCCTTTGTTGTCGTAAGCCGAGAACCCCATAATGTATTTTTTGCATTATAGTCACCTCCTGCTATAAAGCGTGCTCCCAGGGTTTTAAAAAACTTAACATATTCTTTATTTTTAATTTTGTGTTTAGGTGGACTGTATATTGCAGAAATAAGTAATGCACCGATTGAGTCTTGTACTACGACATTTGTTGCTTGAATTTCTTCTGTTCTATAATGTGTAGATTCATAGTGCTTGATTGATTTCTTTATAAGAATAGCAGAGCCTCCGTGAGCAGATCCGTCAGGATGCATTGTGTGATAGAAACAGTAGAAGGGAATATTGAAATTTGGTGAAACGGGTTTCTGATACTAAGAAGATGTCTATATCGTGTTTTTGCAAGAAAATTTTTAACTCGTGACAGCCCATTTGCATCCCACAAAGCAAGGTTTAAGGGCATGGAATATGGGGCTTTTGGACAAGACTTACTAAAAGTTTGTCATGGCAGTCATTTGGCTCATTACATCTCTTAATAGCTTCATCATTTCCCGGATTTCACTGATCAAGGCGTTGTTTTCGTTGGTGTTTTGGTTTATTTCATTACTAGCAACTTGTGCATACGATAGCTTCTGTTGATTGAAATTTAGTTGTACTTGTTGGTGGCTTGGATCATTTTGGCGCTCTGAGATGGCATAAAAGTAATGCGACTGTGGAGTAAGTTTCTAATATCATAGATTGATTTATTGTTAGGATTTTGCCCCATTTCTACGACAAACATTGGAAGCGCTCTTTTGTTTTGAGAGTGTTTCATATTCCAAACATTTGTGACAGAGTGACCATATTCCTTTAATGCAGGTTTGATTTCTTCAGGTTCAACTGACGGATGCATATTTCTTAAAATTACTTTAAAACTTCTTTAATTTTTTGGTTTGTATGTGTAAAACTCTGTCTTCTTACTTTCAAGCAATTTAACTATGTTAGGGAATACTTCCGGTGTTTTTGGCTGGATTTTTACACGATTTGACCCAATGACTCTTAATTCGTAGTTATTACTTTCAAATTCGTTGAGCGTGTTTAATAACGGGTGAATATTCTCGACTCTTTCTACGAAGATTGGAGGAGGTTTGAGAGGTTTTTCCTTTTCAGGTATTTTATCTGCTTTTAATTCGTTGTTATCATCCATTAAAAGAGCATCGAATTTGTTTTCATTACTTAGCCAATAACTAAGTTTTTGTTGCTTTGCTTTGCTTACATTTTGCGGGCTACCTAAAGGCCTTTTTGGATTTTTGACTAGGGTCCAATTTTTATCATTTGACGTAGAATTTGTAATATTCGTTTCATTCGGATTTATTGAACTCATAGAAGAGGAGCGTTGCTTTTGAGTTTCATTTGTCACAATCATAACCTTATTGGTTGTATATGGATTAATATTCCCTTGACCAAAGCGCCATTTGTTGGCTGTTTGGTTGATGAATGGTTCGCGTCCGAGCTGTGAGGGGGAGTGCAATTTAATGGCATGGCCGAAGCCTGGCAACACCTCTACCAGCTGTGTTTTTGACAACAGCTGTCACTTTTGGGCAAAATAGTGTAAAAACAAAAAACCGCGAACGGGACAAATTGATTATCGATGGTTAGCAATAACGACAGCTTCTCTTCTTTTTTTTTTTTTTTTTTTTTTGTTTTGTTTTTCTTTTTACCGTATATGATATATTTATATGCACAGCAAAAAGAATAAGGAAAATATGTGTTTTGTAAATCACAAGGCTGATTAATGTATATGTATGTACATAAAAAATTACTGATTTTAGTAACACTATACCAATATGGTGTCACTACATCACCATCAGAATGAATAAAAGTCACTTGCGATTTTAATACAACTGGAAGATGCGGAGCGAAAGCAAAACACGTCTCCCGATGTTGACAATCGAACTCTCGGAACCAGGATTAATATTTTCTTTTTTTACCTGTGGGCAAAAAGTAAGGTGAATTTGGTTGTAAAATAAAAAATCTTTTTTTATTCTTGTAAATCAATTTCATCCCCTTCAAAATAATCCCCTCTCGATGAAATACACTTATGCCAACGATTTTTCCAATCCTCGAAACATGCCAAGTAGTCCGTTTCCGGTATAGCCATCAGCACCTTCTTCGATTCAGCTTTTATCTCCTCAATCGACTCGAAACGTGTTTTCGGAGTGGTCTCTTGAGTTTTGGGAATAGCCAGAAGTCACACGGACCCAAATCAGGCGAATACGGTGGTTGCGGAACAATATGCGTGGAATTTTTGGCGAAATGGTCATGAAGAACGAGTACAGTGTGAGACGGTGCATCATCGTGATGCAAAAACCAAGAGTTGTTGGTCCATAATTCTGGTCCTTTTAGACGAATTGCTTCACGTAAACGAAGCATAATGCTCAAATAATATTCCTTATTAACAGTTTGGCCAGGTGGAAGGAATTCATAGTGCACCACACCACGAAAATCGAAAAAAACTGTCATCATGACCTTTATTTTTGAACGGCTTTGACGGGCTCTTTTCGGTCTGGCCTCGCCTTTAGCACGATATTCGCTTGATTGGTCGGTTGTTTCAGGGTCATAAGCATAAATCCAAGTCTCATCTCACGTAATGATGCATTTGAGCTTGTCCTGATAGTCTGAAAGATGTGTGGGAACATCAACGCGACGACTTTTTTCCAAGAAATTGAGAGTTTTCGGTACCAAACGAGATTTGACTTTTCGTAGGCCCAAATGGTCTTTCAAAATGGTTTTCACAGATCCTTCTGATATTCTGATCATATCAGTAAGGTCTTTAACAGTCAACCGACGATTTTTGAGCACTAACTCCTTCACTTTATTGACGTGTTGGTCATCTGTTGACGTCGATGGTCGTTCGGAGCGCTCCAAGTCATCAACACGTTCTCGACCCTCTGAAGTCTTTGTACCACTTATAAACATTTTTCTGCGACATGGTCGAATCACTAAATGCGTTCTGCAACATGCTAAATGTTTCCGCAGCCGAAATTTCATTCCGCAAACAAAATTTGATGGCACTTCTCTGCTCAATCAAATCAGACACTGTAAAAATCGAAAAATGCACTCTTGGTCGTTTGGTAAGCACAAGCGTAAATATATTACTGATAATGACATTCACATGAAAGTTGGCCCAGATGTTATTAACAGTGCTGCCAACTCATAAAAAAAATAACTAGAGCGATATTTTAATCCCGCGAACTTTGACAAATAAATTCACCTTACTTTTTGCCCACAGTAGTAGATCTTCTGTAGAGGAGTAAGAAAGACAGAGCTAACGCGCGGTCTGCGCATGCCTTCACTCTCCGAGTTACTCTGATTTCGGGAGTCTACGACTGATTTCGGGAGTCTACGACTTACTCTTTCGAATTCGAACTTACTCGGGCACGCGGCACTGCAGTACGAATAGAAGGCTAAAACGTTTTCAGGGTAGTTGCATTCTCACTTTGTATAGTCTTTACACATGCGTAGATACTACAAGTCTCATACACACAAATTTACTCTATTCAATGTTCATATAAGATGAAATAATTTTCATATAAGATGTAATTTTGTTAATTACAATAAAATAATCAAAACATAAATTTTGAAATTATTTTACGGAACAAAATTTTGGCAAGTAAAGAAGGAATTTACCATTACCATAATTTCATTTATAAAATTTTATCGATTAAAGTACAATTCACAACAAAAATGAACTAAAAAAACCAAACTGGAACTTTACATTTCGTTTTGATTGTGTCAATATAATCCACGGTCTCCTTTTTCTGTGCTGAGAGTATCTATTCTGTGTCAAGGCCAATGCTGGCCTTTCTTTGGACATAAAGTCGGTAAAGAAGGAATTAAATATAACACAATTAAATCAGACTATAAATCACTGACTAAATGAAAACAATAATTTTCATTCAGAAAAACAAGGCTCGACCTTCAATCAATGATCTATATGGGAAAAAGTATGTAACATATTGATTATGTCAGTATATTTTGTTGTTACCTCTCCGTTTCAGGAGTGGGGTAGCCGTTTCTCAGGCTCCCTCCACGAAACAAGTTCTTCATCCCGATTACTTCTTTATCACTGCCGATAACTACATAGTTTTAGACTCACAGTCGATAAGAAAGGAATTAAATATAACACGAATGTATCGAATCATTAATTCACTGACTGCAATGATAACAATAACTTTCATTCATAATAAAAAATAGTTTAAAACAAAAAAAACACGCTTTTATTGCAAATCGAACTAAAAAGTAGAAAATAAATTTTAATGACAAAGAGACCTATAATGAAGTAATAGCAAATCGAACGATCAGTCATAGTCAACTACCTCAGAACAGAACTATAACAAAAATTAAGATACAAATAGAATAATTCAAATTAGTGTTAAAAGCGTGGGATGTATTTTGCTTCACTTTCATAACCTTCTGTACATAGTTAGTTGCCAATAGAATGATTGTAATATAATATTTACTATATCAAGCATCCCACGCTTTTAACTCTAATTTGAATTATTCATTCGTTTGAGAAGTGATGGCAAGATACTACTAACCTCGCGAAGGAGTAAACGCACAGAAAAAATTCCATAGGAGTAAGATCGGGCGGCTTGGGTGGCTAGGATATTTCACGGAAACGTCATGTCAGGGAAGAAATCACGCAATGTCGTCATGGTCTTTCTGGCCGTGTACGGCGTGTCGGAAATGTTGAAGGGGTGCAGTGTATGATCCTTCCTCAATACTTCATGGACAAAAGTTTTTGCTAGTTGTGTCAGCTTCGTTCTCTCAGCTTTTGCTATTTAATAGCTCTTGTTTGGTGTTCTTCCATACATATCTACTTATTGTAGTTACGCGTTTAATCTTTTTCTTAAGGGCACAATATTATCCAATATATAAGTGTATTATATTGTAATTGCAAAAGAGGAGAGCGGCCTTCAGCTGTTCTTGTTTATCAAAATTAAATACTGTGCGGCGCGGCACTTATGCACTGCCACAGAATTCTTAATATCCACTGCATTATCGACACCAAATCGAATAGGGCTGCCATTTTAATAAAAAATGAGTTTGCAAAGAACACCTCCATCGGGTGGTGAAAATTCTTTAAAAAAATCGACGCTTTCTTAACACACCATCATCTATAGGTGGAAATCTATTAAAAAACAAGAAAATATACTCTTTCTCTGCTATAAATTAAAAACTTATCGAAACAACTACAAAATATGCAACAAATTTGTGCTGAATTACAAGATGAGCTACAACAGCTAAAAAAACGCTAAACTAAAAGCTCAAACTGTAGTTGTAACTAGTCCGCACCACGTCCACCACCAATTCTGGTAACAGCTGAATGTGAGTAACAAGAACTGTTCAACATTGTAAAAAATGGGACTAGCAATACGTTCTCTATTAAACTTCTGAACAATAAGATCTATAAAATAAATACATTTGATCCAGATGATTAAAGAAAAACTACAAAGTCACTATCAACACAAAACATTTCTTGGTACACTTATGAAAATAAGCAAACAAGGCCAATACAAATTATAACAAAAAATCTTCATCATTCGTGCGATCTTACTGATATCATACAAGATCTTAAAAAACAAGGCCTAAAAATCACTAATGCAGTTAAAAAACAAAAATAGAAAACGAAGGAGCCACCAGATATGTTTCTACTCAGATTCGAATCAACTGAAGATATTAAAAAGATATTTGAAATAAAAACGATCTTACATGCTGTTGTCAAAATTGAAGCGGTTAAACAAACAGCATTAATTCCTTAATGCAAGTCATGTCAGTCCTACGGACACACTCAAAACTATTGCGGCAAGCAGCTACGCTGTGTCAAATGTGCGCAGAACCACAAAACAATCGACTGCATAAAATCAAAAGAGCAGTTGTCAAATGCTGCAACTGTGGTGAAGCACACCCTGCTAGCTACAGAAGCTGCATAGTAGTCAAAGAACTACAAAAAATTCGCGACAAAAAGATCGGACAGCCAATACCTAATCCAGCACCAAGCAACCTACCGACTTATTCACAAGTGAAAAAAATTAACGTAAATGTCATTACACATGAAGAAAATATACTTTCAAAAATATTGCAAAAACAAACAGAACAACAAGAATTTAACAAATCACTGGAGCAAAGTTTGCAAATTCTTCAATTTAAAATTTACAAGTCAATTACACATGCCTAATTTTTAAAAAATAATGCTATGGAACGCGAACGGTCTCCCAAAGCATCAAAAAGAATTGGAAATGATTCTCAATTCAGAAAAAATCGACATTTGGTTAATTGCTGAGGCGTATTTCATTAATCAAACTTGTTTCAAAGTCAAAAACTTTGAAACTTACCACACTATTCACCCGAGCAAGAGTGCACGAGGCAGAAGTGCCGTAATTTTAGAAGTAATATTAAACACTATGAACAAGAAAAATTCAGCACCAATGAGTTCCAAACCACCACCATCACAATTAATGCTGGCGGTGATCTAGCATTGACAGCTATTTATAGTCCTCAAGGACACCAAATCAAATGCGATCAATATGTCCATCTTATTGAGCGTCCTAAAACAAAATTCATTATGGCCGGCGCTTTTAATGCTAAACATATCCATTGGGGATCTAGGCTAACAACCACTAAAGGAAGGGAGCTCTTCAAGGCTCTTCAACAAACCACTACAGCACTGCATCTTCATGGATGCCAACGTATGGGCCATCTGATCCACAAAAAAATCCGGACCTTATCGATTTCTTCATCACCAGAAAAGCCTCCAGTGCATATTTTAATATTGAAACGGGCCATCTATCTAACTCTCAGCGAAACAGTAGTGTTAAGAGATCCGGTTCTCAAACTAACTAAATTTTCAGATTAACTAGCAAAAATCTTTACACCCAATAGCGACACATCACCAATACTAAATAATGATGGCATAGCCAATGATAATTATGGCGATATAGTACCCATAACTGAAGATGAGATGTGCGCCGAGATACAAAAGTTAAAGTCGAAGAAATCTCCAGAGTTTGATTTAATGCCGAAGTTTTCAAACAAGTTCCACGAAACATCATTACAAAACTAACAAACATGCTTGCTTTAAGCTTTCCGATCTATTGGAAAATAGCTGATGCCATCATGATTCTAAAACCAGGAAAACCTCCAAACGATGTAGCATCATATCGACCTATATCACTGTACCTCATTTTATCAAAACTGTTGGACAAATTTTTGATGAAGCGCCTGAGCAATATCAAAGAAAATAAACAAATAATACCAACCCACCAATTTGGATTCAGCGCGCTCCACTCAACTATTGACCAAATTCACAGAATTACTCGTATCATCGAGAACACATTTATAGAAAAAAATTCTGTTCTGCTGTATTTCTTTCGATAAAGTATTTCATGCTGTGGAAAATAAAAAATGTACTGCCAATAAAATTTTTTAATATCTTAAAAACGTACTTCTCCGCGCGCTATTTTCGCGTTAGATACGAGGATGAGTTCTCTGAACTGACAGAGATAAAAGCTGGTGTATTTGGCCCCCTTCTTTATCTACTCTTTATTTACGACCTACTGAATAGCAACAATTGCTTTAAAGCAATATTTGCTGATGACACTGCAAAAGATAGAAATAGAGTCTACTATACAATTGCACCTTGCTATTAATAATATGTACAATTGGACAGATAAATGGCACATTAAACTGAATGAAACCAAGTCTGTATCAACTTTACAAACAAAAAAACCAACTACCTACCAATATACATAAAAAGCATTAAAGTTCCATACTCGAGTACAGCAAAGTATGTAAGTATGACGCTCGACACAAAACTTAGGTGGAGTGCGCACGTGAAAAAGAAAAGAGAAGAACTGGATCTAAAATTCCAAAATATGCGTTGGCTAATGGGTAAGCAATCAGCTCTATCCTCACACAATAAGATACTGCTTTACAAACAAGTTCTCAAACCTATCTGGACCTATGGGATTCAGCTCTGGGGATGCACCAGGTATAGTAACACATTGCAAATACGAAGATTTCAGACTACGGCACTCAAGCATACATGTGCTCCATGGTATACTAGGACGCAAGATCTAGAACGTGACCTCAATATTGATTCAATTACGGCAACCATAAAAATTTGCAAAGTTTGCACGCAGAGCGCTAAGCAAGCATGTGAATAATGAAGCCTTGATTCTTAACGATAATACATTCAAAACCTCTGGATTTAAACTAATAAGTAAACAAAAATCAATTAAAAGTGTGAATTGTATTTTGCTGAGGATTAACAAAAGTTATTTGTTGTAACAAAACTCCACAAAAGTTGCTCGTTAGTATATGTATGGAATGTTATACTAGTTGCAATGAAAATAGTAATAAATAAAAATAAAAAATATTGTAATTTTCGAAAATGCCCCCGGAGGGGTACAACAGGTTTGCTGCGCTTACCCAGAGTCCCAACCGGAAGCGAAAAAAGCGTTTTAAAAACTACAAGAAGCTTTTCCTGACTTACCGCCAACAAATGACCTAAAGTATATCGTGAGTAAATCCTATGATCCTATTACACCTCTTTCGAAGGTTTCCGCGTTTATAATGCCATACTTACCGTTAAGATATTAACAAAATTACTACTGATATCGAAAAACAAGCAAATAGCAGAAACGTTCATAGGAACTAAATATAAGGTTGTCAAAAAAGTCTTGCGGTATTTTTATTGAATTTTCAATTGTTCATAAAATTGGTTTTAATAATGCGATTTAAGTCAAATATGCACCGTTTTGTTCGATGACGAGTTCCCAATGAGATGCCAACTTCATAATGCCCTTCTTATAGAAGCTCGCTTCCCTATTGTCAAAAAACTCGGAGAGCCAATTTTCACAGGACTCTCTTGTGGACAACTTCCGACTACCAAGCTCGTTCGCCATGGACATAAATAGGTGGTAATCATTTGGTGCGAGATCCGGACTATATGGTGGATGCAAAAGAACCTCCCATTCGAGCTCCCGGGGCTTCTAGCGCGTCACCAAAGATGTGTGTGGCCTGGCGTTGTCCTGATGGAAGACAATTCGGCCTCTGTTGATCAAAGATGGCCTCTTCTGCATGAGTGCTGCATTCAAGCGGTCCAGTTGTTGGCAGTACAGGTCCGAATTGAGCATTTGGCCATAGGGGAGTAGCTCATAGTGAATGATTCCCTGCCAATCCCACCAACACACAGAAGAACCTTCCTGGCCGTCAATCCAGGCTTGGCCACCGTCTGGGCAGCTTCACCGCTTTTCGACCACGACCGTTTGCGCTTCACGTTGTCGTAAGTGACCCACTTTTCATCGCCAGTCACCTTCCGCTTCAAAAACGGGTCGATTTTGTTGCGATTCAGAAGCGATTCGCATGCATCCATACGGGCAAAAATGTTGTTTTGCGTCAAGTCGTGTGGCACCCATACATCGAGCTTCTTTTTGAATCCAAGCTTCTTCAAATGGCTTATAACGGTTTGATGACTCATGCCCGTTTGAGCGTATAAAATAGACCGTAAATGAAATGTTAAAATTTTCAAGTGGTATAAAATATGTTGAGTAAATGTTTTTATTAACAATTTTAAAAAATAAAAACGCATAATTAATACCGCTATTGAGCAGCCAGCCCGCCGGATATCGATTCTAATATTAAAAACCCAATCTCACACAAAATTTCAAGAAATATAAAATATGTTGGGTTTTTTGGTCATGAGCTCTCCGTCTAATACTTCTGTTATATTGCTATCGTTTAATAGTTATACACTACCAAATAAAACCAATATCGCTTGGAGGATGACGAATGTGCGTCCGTAAGTGCCCAATCCAATGCGATGTAAGTCATGTCAGAAATTAGGTCATGCAAAGCTTTTTCTATTTGCGAAATTTCCATTTTCTAGCTCCCCATGAGAGCGACTGCGTCCGAGTTATGTGTTAGAATTGTTGTGCCGAACATCGCTTTCTGACAATTCATGCCCAAAGTATAAACAAACAAAAGAAATCTTAAAAGTAAAACATTAGAAGAATGCAGTGTGTGTGATACTTTCAAAAAGTATAAAGAAAATATATCTGTTCCCTTCTTTACTGCGAGTTTTGCTCAAGTACTCCAACCTACAAACGAGGTAACTTCTGTAATCAACAAGCGAAAAAAAATTTCAGCCATCAACTTTTCCACAAAACCTAAAAATGCACAAACTACAGTCGACAATGATTTACATTTACTACACTTAATTTAACCCACTTAAAAATAAACACACTAGTTGTTGGTTTGAAAAAACAAAAAACACATCTTATTTGATTGGAGTGAAGAAAACATTTTTAATTGATGTTTAATTGATGGTTTAACAATGCAAAAATTTATAAATTAATTTTCAATAAACAATTCTTTGTAAGTTAATTATTGGTAAACAATTCTTTAGAAATTTAAATAAATTGGTAAGCAATTCTTAGAATTTTGTCTGGAATAACACACTTATTGATTGCTGCATTTCCGTTTGCGGAAAACCAATTATCTTTGAATTATTATCCTTCTATACATACTTGTTTTAATGTTTCTTCGTATTCTATTTGTTTTAAATATAGAAATTCAATTGTAATATGTGCTAGAGTTGTATTAATGTTTTCTTTAATTTTTGTTATAAGATTTGTTTTATTGATTTTTTGTTATTTATCATGTAATTTTATTTTAACATTTGTAAAAGTTTTATTCAAGGTATTAATTTCACAGTTTTGAAATTTTATTAAGTAGTTTCCGGTAATTTTTAATTTGACTTTATTATAATTATGCAATATTTTATCGTTAAAATGTTTAAGAACTAATATTCCCAGGATAACTGCGATTATTTCTTGTTTGTTTAATGTTTGTATTTTGCATTTGCCTTCCTCAAAATTCACTGTATTACTTAAACTATTGTCGTTAATTTGTAGTAGGTTTCTTTTTAAATTATCTTTAATGTATGTACTATAAATATTGTTTTCTAGATCTATGAGCACATCATAATTATTGAGCTCTATGGATTTGTTATTCTTGTCAAGGATTGGTACAAAAGTCACCATGGATAATGGATCTTTTGATAATTGTGGTAAAGAGAGAATAATGACAATGTTATTTTCGTGGAGTGCTACAAATACTTTAATTTGGGTGTAACTGTCGAAGTCTGTGATTAGGTTAAGTTTGGTTCGAGTTAGAATATCTGTAGGTATGATGCCTATTTTATCGGAGAAAATAATATGTTCGATATCGTCTACATGTTGTCGTAGAAGTGAGATGTCGTTATTAGTTTGGTATATATGTTTCATGAATGTCATCTCATCTTATATGGTTGAAATTTTATTTCCTATAATGTTCTTGAATTTAATTAAATAGTCCCCGATAGCGTTTTGCTGATAATTTATATGATTGTTATAATAATATTCCGGATTTGAGATTTCATGATATTGTTTATATACATATCGCACTTGTTACGTTAAAGCGTAACCACTCAAAATTTCCAAATTTTAGTTTTTTGTAAGTGTAACATTTTGAATTGTGCCTGTTTACAACCAAACGGTTTGTTTAAAATATACGACTAAGTGTATAAAAAAATTTCAGGAAAAGAGTAACAACTCAAAAATTTGTTATTTTAGCGCAACTACTAAACAAATAAGAATGAAACAACCGTTATATTGATTTTAATGATATTTTCGTGCAATTACATATTTTTTTCCTTGTAATATATTATTAATATTTACGGAAACAGTTTTTCGTCTCTACTGAAAATGTTCAGATTTTGAGTTGTTACGCTTTAACGTAACAAGTGCGATATGTTAGACTGTTCATTTTGTCTGTTAAACTTTCGTCGTTTGCCTGTCACAATTTAAGAGTTTTACTTATTTGTTCTTCATCATCGCTGTCCATTGTACCTGCGTTCAGTTTTAGGCCTTTACCCAAAATGTTTAATAGAGCACGTTTCTTTTGGAAGTGCGGGCTGAGATTTCCTATTTGCGCTTTTAGTAGAATAAAATTCTTGTTTACTGTGTCCAGTAACCTTTTTGATTCTGTACTTTAGGATGTCGATGTTGGTTTCAATTATTTCTAATGTCCGTTCGTATTCTGTTGTGTTTATTATCCATATAGTTACGTACTAATACTCCCACTACCAACACACATCTTTACTCATTCTCTCCTTACCTCTCGTACTTATATTCTCACATCTCTTCTTCACGTTTCTTAATTTGCTCCCTTATTAACTGATCTTTAACATTATCTAAACCAATCTCTTCTTACGTAACAACAACAACATTTTGCACTCCCTCCCACCATTAGTTTTAAGCTCTTCCTTTTTAACTTAGTTGTAACAATTGTGCAATATTTGAATTAATTAATAAAGTTACCGTCGAAAGGAACGGATCAGTATTATATGCAGTATTTTGATGTAGTGTTCCACAATTATCATTTATCTTTTTTATGATAATATTGGTACGGCTCAATTACATATGGAACAAAACATCGGCCAAATAGCCGCCGCGGTCTCGGCGGCACACCTCCATCCGATGGTCCAAATTTTCGATGACGCTGAGGCATAATTAAGGTTCTGTGCCGTTAATGTGACGAATTATCTCATCCTTTAGCTCTTGAATTGTTGCTGGCTTATCGACGTACACCTTTTCTTTCAAATAACCCCAAATAAAGAAGTCCAACGGTGTCGTTGACGTTTAGGTGTGGTTCACATTCAACATCGGCCTTTGAAATTTAACCACCCTTTATAATTAGTGCCTTCTTCTATCTCTATATCAGTTCTATTTTTGTTGAGTTTATTTATACAATTCTGTTTTTTTCTTAACATTAAATCGTGCATTTCGGTATATTTTCCCTTGTTTACTTTACTGTTTACAAAACCTATCGGTTTGAGTTGTGTGGTGCTGTAGATTGTATTGTTATAAAATCCTCCTCTGTTGTAGCATTTTTAGACGATTCATCGTGTCCTAGTAGTCTCAAGTGTTCATTCAACGTGTTGAGAAGTCTTTTATATATCCGCGTTTGATATATAATTGCTGTTCGACTTGTAAATACATATATTAATGTTCTCTTTCTTTAAATATTCCCACATCGGATGGCTTTAAATCCTAGCTCCTTGTCAAACAAAATTCTTTCTATTTTTCCAAATGTGCTAGTATATTGTATCAATTTCGTTTTAGAATATACTCATGATCTTCCGTTAATTTTGTATGCTACAGCATGCTTTGTAAACTTATCAATAATAGTTAGGTATAGTTGTTTTTCTAATGTATTTAATTGTTATCCTTTTCCAAATATTATTGAAAATTGTTTCGCTTTTAATCCGTGCTGATCCGGAGGAGATTTTCTTTATGATCATTTGGTTTTTAAATAAGTTTATAGGCGAATCACTCTCTGTTAAATTTGGTTGAATTGTTTCTAGTGAGTTGATGTTGGCAGATTCTTTTTCAATTCTTGATAATGCGTCCGCATTACTGTTTTGTTCCCTTTTTGTATTTAATTTCGTAGTCAATCTCTGACAGTTGTAGCCTCCATCTGACCAGTTTCGAGTTTGGTTCCTTAATCGAGAAAAGCCATGTTAGTGGTTTGTAATCCGATTGTAATTTGCGTCCAAAAGGGTATGGCCGAAAATACTTTGAGGCCCTAGTTATTGCTAAAAGCTCTTTCTCTATGGTACTGTAATTGATCTCATGTTCGTTTAGAGTACGACTAGCATAACATAGCACATCGGTCAATAAGACCCGGGCCTGATCTCTAGTTGGCGTACTAACCTCTAAAGGTATACTGTCAAAATTTCAAGACATTCGGTTTATTATTTTCTAAGATACAGTGCTTTAAGTGACGCTACTTTTACTATTTTTAAAACCAATGAACTCAAAGCAATTTCGTGTGTTGATTTATCAATGTTTTCCTATGAAAAAAATACCGTTGAAGCAAAGCAATGGCTCGATAAACGTTATCCGGACTCTGCTCCATCGGAAACAACCATCAAACGATGGTATGCTGACTTTAAACGTGGCCGTACAGACACCGAACTGAACCTCCCGGTCGTCCAAATGAGGCCGTTAATCCAGAAAATGACGAAAAAACCTTCAAAATCATCATGGGCAATCGCAAAGTGGAGTTGCAAGAGATAGCTGACAAAATGTTTTGCATGAACATTTGGGTAAGAAAAAGCTGTTGTCGAAATGGAACAAAACAACACGCCGGAACAAAAACAACAACGAATTGATAATTAAAATCACTGTTTGGACATTATTAAGCGGGATTCGTCTGAGTCATGTGTTAACAGAGATTTTAGTGTGTCGCAACTTTCTTGATATTCCGGGTTAGATATGTCTATTTCATTGTCTTTTTAACGTACTTTATCATGGGTTTAGCTATTAATGAATAGTCTATATATGTATACTAGCAAACCCGGCCTCCTTCGCTGGGCACACTAAAATAGAATAGATATGGTTTAGAACAGAAAATATATGGTTTTCATATTATTTATTTCTTTATTCTTTATTCAAGCGCTTTGGCATAAACAATATTTTTTGTTTTTCTATTTGTTTTTGAGTAAATATAAAATATAAATTGAAAATCAGGATAAAAGAAGATTGTTTTTAAATTTCAAGTCAACGCATATGAATAAACAATCGTCTTTTTTTCCTGATCATCCATGAATTTTTCCTTTCAATTTATATGTTCTATTAAGCATTGGAGCTTTTTTAACCATTATCCATTTATATTTTTCAAAAAAAAAAACGAAAAAAATTGTTTTTTCCACGAACACATAATTTCATTCGGATTTCACATTAAATTCTCAAATTTCGTAAGAAATTATTCACTGTTCCAAAATCCTCTCCAAAAAAATTCACAAACAATTTTTACATGTTGCACTTACGTTTTTTCCTTATGGCATCCAAATCAGAAAGAAATATTGACACATTGTAACTAACACTGTCAATTTGACAGTTCAGTTCCGCCCCAAGCGTTAAAAAAGTAAGCGACATTATGGCTGGCTCAAAAGAACGCTGTACCCGTTGCCACTGCTCCGAATTACAACCAAACTTTACGAAACCCATTTTCAATACTTACTTAACAATGTGCATAAGTTTGGTTTAATTCGGTGCAAAGACACGGCGGGTCCACATTTTGGCATATATTTCGAGACCCTAGTCATCAATAGGTATGAAAATTACCCCGTATTAAAGCACTTATCAACAGCTTTCATTTGATACCTATATTGTGCATACACAACCAAAGGTTACACGGGTCCACGTTTTGACCTATATCTCGAGACCCCAGTCACGTAGCGGCATGAAAAATACTCTGTACTAAGGCATTCACCAACAGTTTCAGTTTGATATCCATATTGTACAAACACATTCTAGGCTCCACGTTTTCGTCTCTATCTCGAGACCCTAGTCACGGAGCGGCATGAAAAATACTCTGAACTTAAGCATTCACCAACAGCTTCCATTTGATACCCATATTGTACATACACATCG